>NC_072412.2:35175058-35478088 GCF_028858775.2 Pan troglodytes
TTTATTCATCTATAAAATGGGCATAGAAACAGCACACATCTTACAGGGTTGTTGTGAAGAGTAAGTGAGACATGATGTTAAACATGTGGGCACAGAATAAGGACTCTGTAAATGTTAGCTGGTATTCCAGTGACTTGGAATTTGGGTAATTCTTCCTATAGGATCAAAAGGAAAACTGGAAAGGAAGAATAATTCAGCAAGACAACTCTTCAAAGACTGATGTGGAGATCCAAGGCCTCTTAGCTTTTAAGAACCTATCTATATTTTCATATGATATATTTCAATACCCATCACAATCTCCAGCATCCCACCCCAAATGTAAGAAATATGTCTGACAAAAGAATTACTTTGATAGAGTAAATAGTAGAGGTTTAAACCCTCTTATCTCTAGAACTATAGGAATTGAACCTACCCCTGAGAATCCAAAATTCTCCATGCTACCTGTCACACCACATCCTAAAATAAGGTCAGCTAGAGACTAAAGGTGACTAAGCAAAGGAAAGACTCATCTGGCTAATTTGGCACATTGTTTTAAAATTGTCCAGAAATCTAAATAGCCAACAGTTAAATAATCATTAACATGATATTGTAAAATGAAAAAAATACTTATGCCATTATATTACAACAAAAGAATAGAGGATATAAAATTAAATATATAGTAGAGTATCTATGCACATTCTGAGTCATTTACACACAACAGCAATGGTAACAGCAATTGTAAAGCTCTTGGTGTAAAATTATGGCTGTTTTTTTTATTTTCTTCTTCGTACCAAATGCTATATTTTCCACCTTATAAAAACACACAATAAAAAATACAAGTCCCAGATATCAGAATAACAACAACTTCATCGTGTCTAATTTAAATAGCATTTTATAATATGCTAAGAGCTACAATATACTTAGTGTCATTTGCACCTCAAATAACCCTATGAAGTCTGTTGAGCACATAACGTTCCTGCAAGATCAGGCACCTGAGAGAAAGGGTCAAGTCACTTCCCATGTTTAGGCAGCAAGGAAGGAGGGAGGCTAGAAATCAACCCAGGGCTTCTCCACCTCTTCTCATGAGAGTGGTCTGGAACAGAACGGCCCTGGAATATTAGAATTCATGGGTAGAGCTGCCCCATTGGTCCTTGGCCACAACACTTCTTTCCTGGGCTGTAAAATGAGTCTAAATGACAGCATTTTCCCAAACAGATTTTGTTACAGTAACAAACAAGATATTGTTTGAAGTAATCACTGGTACATTTCTCTCTATGGTTTTCATTCACTTAGAGGTGCTGTAATGAACTTAGCATGGCCCAAGTAAATCAGGCACATACATCGTCTTCCATCATAGTGGGGAGGTCTGGAAATAACCTGTGCTACAGCTAAAGAAACTACCATCAGAGTGAACAGGCAACCTACAAAATGGGAGGAAATTTTCGCAACCTACTCATCTGACGAAGGGCTAATATGCAGAATCTACAATGAACTCAAACAAATTTACAAGAAAAAAACAAACAACCCCATCAAAAAGTGTGTGAAGGACATGAACAGACACTTCTCAAAAGAAGACATTTATGCAGCCAAAACACACATGAAAAAATGCTCACCATCACTGGCCATCAGAGAAATGCAAATCAAAACCACAATGAGATACCATCTCACACCAGTTAGAATGGCAATCATTAAAAAGTCAGGAAACAACAGGTGCTGGAGCAGATGTGGAGAAATAGGAACACTTTTACACTGTTGGTGGGATTGTAAACTAGTTCAACCATTGTGGAAGTCAGTGTGGCGATTCTTCAGGGATCTAGAACTAGAAATACCATTTGACCCAGCCATCCCATTACTGGGTATATACCCAAAGGACTATAAATCATGCTGCTATAAAGACACATGCACACGTATGTTTATTGCGGCACTATTCACAATAGCAAAGACTTGGAACCAACCCAAATGTCCAACAATGATAGACTGGATTAAGAAAATGTGGCACATATACACCATGGAATACTATGCAGCCATAAAAAATGATGAGTTCATGTCCTTTGTAGGGACATAGATGAAATTGGAAATCATCATTCTCAGTAAACTATCGCAAGGACAAAAAACCAAACACCACATGTTCTCACTCATAGATGGGAACTGAACAATGAGAACACATGGACACAGGAAGGGGAACATCACACTCTGGGGACTGTTGTGGGGTGGGGGGAGGGGGGAGGGATAGCATTAGGAGATATACCTAATGCTAAATGACGAGTTAATGGGTGCAGCACACCAGCATGGCACATGTATACATATGTAACTAACCTGCACATTGTGCACATGTACCCTAAAACTTAAAGTATAATAATAATAAAATAAAAAAATAAAAATAAAAATAAAAGAACCTGTGCTAACAACAGGCCTCTTTTCCTTTCTTTTGCATCATAATTCAGAAACTAAGGCCTTAAGCAGCCCTGGGTAGAGTGGATCTTGGTGCCACACCTCAGCTCTACCTCCTTGAGGACAATCATGCTGCCACTGAAATGCCAGGGTTCTTTCCACTAGGTTTCCAATCTGCTTCTTGGAGGTATTCCCTTCTCTCCTAGGAGCTGACACAGCAGGCAGCATTTCCTGCAACACCCTCCAAAATCACTATGCTAAATGAGAAGAGTCTGCTGCCCCCCACAGAACACAAATCTGCTTTGTCTTCAGCCAGATGTTTTATAGGGGACATCTGTGTTAGATGGAAAACAAAAAGTTACTGGTCTACATATTAGGGAGCAAAAAGGAATGATGTAAACGCACATGTAAAAGTGTTCAAATTTTTCAAGTACAGAAAGAAAAAACTTAAGTATTAAGAACATAACCATGGACTATGACCACACCGATTAATATTTTAAAAATCCACAAGACATCTTTCCAGCATTTTATATTGTGATTCCTGAAAATTTATGGTTATCAAAAAAACAGAGCCAAATTTGCTAAGCCTGTAAAGTCATTCTGTTCCTATTGTTCTGGCAGTAAATGACCTGGCTGATTTCATGCTGGGCAACAAAGATAAATTTATCTGTATCTAGTTAAAATGCATTTGACACTGTACATAGTTTTGGCTAGCTACACTGTCTTGGTCTCAAGTTAAAAATAAGAGGCCATGTAAATCAATCCTAAACTCTTTACACAAAGCCACAATAAAAAGAACTGCTTGGTATTCAGTGAATATAATCCTCTCTAAATAAATCTTAAACTCAGCTTTGGAGAACTTCTATGTAAAACTTGTATAATATAGCTTTTACAGGCCAAGAATTAAATCCTTAGATTTAACAAATTCCACTTTTAAACGTTTTCTTTGGCTGAATCTTGATAGAGAACAGTCTTTTTTTCTTAACAAATTCTCATAATTCTTTTCCAAAAATTCTATATTTAATAACTAGTTAATCTGATCAACAAAGACAGCTTGAAAAATACTTCTCATGACCTAAGAAACAATAGGGCCTAAGACACACAACTCAAATTAAATGTGTTCTCCACAATAAACTTCTGGATTGCTTTAAGAAAATGCAGGGGGAAAATCCATAATTCATCTCACTAGTTTCAACACAGGGCATTTCAAATCCTCTTTCCAAGACCATGAGTGACGGTTGCTACAAAGTACATAGTCTTTCAAAACACACTGAACTGGTTTGGATGAGTTGAAAACTCCAGGTTACTGTGAAGGTAAGCCAAGACCAAGGAAAAATAAAATAAAATGTGTTACTGTTTTTAAATATAGCAGTCAGATAAAAGTTATAGCTTTACATTTAATAATATAATGTCACTTTAGCATAGTCTAATGCATTTTTCAGTGAATACAGTTTTCACATCACATTATAGCAATTTAATCTTAATAATCCCATGAGACACTTAGCATTCATTTCTATTTGTCAGATGAAGAAACTGAAGTTTTGTAGGAATTGATCACTGATGAAGAAAGAAACTAGGCACAAAGCTTTGTTGGAAAAGTAGAGTCCAGAAAATAATGCTTGGAAAATATTATTCTGAACTCTATTAAACTAGAGAAAAAGGTTTCAAGGGCTCTGGATTCTTTTAAAACACAGTCCTCTTCCTGAATCCAAGCGATATTAAATTAAGTTTAAATTAAGCTAAGTAACTATGCCAACATGCAACAGAAATAAAGACAAGAAGTGAAGAAACCAAGAATACACCACTATTCATGGTTCTTTCTTCAATGAGAACATTTCTTAATTTGTTAAAATTGATTTTGTTTTTCACCCTGAGGCTCCACATATCAGGCCACTTGAAAGCAACAATGCTTGCTCATAAGGCAACTTTCAGTCACCAGGGCGGTGACAGGAAATGACCTGCTTCATCTCCCCTATATTCATGGTATGTTTCCTTCCCATCCCCTCCACCCATCAAATTAGACTCCTCTCCAGAAGACAGGTCACCTTTCCCAGAGCCGCCACCTTTTCCCACCTGGATCCTTGCCTTCACTCAGGTTGTGTCACAACATCAGCCATATTTTTGTGTTGCTTTGGAATTGCCTCTAAATGTTTCCTGTTTGGATGTCCCCCCATTACTCTCTGAGTAGTGATAGTACTCAACTTGTTAGGTGTACACCATAGTGAACCACAATGCATATAATCTAAACATTTTAACTGTCAGAACTTAGTGCTATACCTTAAAATTAACACTAGAAAAAAAGCATCCATCAGGGGTAGGATTGAACTAGAATGATCACATGTGCTCCAGCAGGATGCCTTGCCTTTACTGCAATCAGCCAGTCAACAAAGAACTCTTTGAGGGCCAACTTTATGTCTGGTGAAGAGTGAGGTTAGAAATGAATTTTGATGCAAGAGGCTTGTGTTATGAAAAATAAAATAAAATCCTTAAGTCTCCAAGGAAGCTCAGAATATGACCATTCACATTTGTTGCATAATGCCTGAAAAGTTGAAAAAAAATATGGTTTTTTAAATCCAAAAACATCCTAAAGTGGCTGCAGTCCCAGTCCTGACCCAGAGGCAATAACAGCATCTTCCAAAGAAACCATTTGTTTCTTTTTAACAAGGACGTAATACAAGTTTCAAAACTTATCTCACGGGATGGTTCTGAGAATTACAAGCAACAAAGCCCATGAAAGTCTTTTGAAAAGGGCTGAGTACTCTATAAACGTAAACTAGTAGTAACAGTACTGGACTTCGCTATTCTACCTCTGTAAAGGGTGACCAAGAGGACTCAAAAGTGATCCAAGTCACCCCAGTTTTTGGTCAGAGAATTTCTATGAGGTTAGGTTAGATATTTATCAAACAAGGTCACACTAATTTCAAGTTTTTACCATTAGGTTGTTCTTACTTGCAAAGTTTCTGCAAGGATTGGCTGACCACATTCTCCTTCACTTTTGGTTTTTACCAGCTGTTATGTATCATTTTTTCCCATCTTTATTTATTTTTTTAACTTAACATTTTTTTCTTTTGAGATGGAGTCTCGTTCTTTGTTGCCCAGGCTGGAGTGCAATGGCGCGATCTCGGCTCACTGCAACCTCCGCCTCCTGGGTTCAAGCAATTCTCTTGCCTCAGCCTCCTGAGTAGCTGGGATTACAGGCAACTGCCACCACGTCCAGCTAATTTTTTGTATTTTTAGTAGAAACGGGGTTTCACTATGTTGGCCAGGATGGTCTCTCTAACTCCTGACCTCAGGCAATCCACCCACCTCAGCCTCCCAAAGCACTGGGATTACAGGCGTGAGCCACCGCGCCCGGCCCCCATCTTTATAAAGAGACCTAGGAGACGTGGTGTTCTGGAAGAAAGAGAAGAAGATACTTGCTTGGCCTCCAAGCTAGGTCACTTGGAGCAAAATGAGTCAGTCTACAATGAAATTTTTTTTATATAATTGCATAATAGAATGCACATTTCTATTCTTCTGCTTGTAGCATTTTAACACTTCAGAATTTTTGACCAGAAATAATATGAACATATCTCGTTACACTGCCACTGGAGTGCTTCATTCTATTTGGAGCCCAAATTTCCCATGAAATTGAACACTTAAAACTCCAAAAATATACTAAGATTTCTCTTTTCTTAGTATATACATGTAATAGAAGAGATGTAATCTCTATAAAATACAACTTCATTTTAAATAAATAAAATTAACATTTGTGTGGCACTTTCTATGTGATTTTATAAATATCTCATTTAAGCCTCATTCTGTTAAGTATTATTATACTCACTTCAGATATGAGGAAACAAATTCAGCAATATTAAGTAATATGTACAGATAGTGAGAGATGAAATGGGGTAGAAACTCAAGTATGGCTAATTCCAAATCCCACATTCTTTCTACTATGCTATGTTATTCCATATCGAAGTATAAATTAGTGGCTATCATGAAAGCTAAACTTTACCAGGAAGTATGGGTGTTAGATGCTGGACTAGGCACTTTGAGTTATTTCATTTAAGTCTCATAATAACTCTAAAAGGCAAGAATGCTACTATCCAAATTTTACAAATTAGGCAACCAAGGCTAAGAAACACTAAAGAATTTTCCCAGTTCACACAGCTAACAAGGAGCAGAAGACAGACTCACACTCCAGTTTGATTGACATAAAGTGCATGGTCCTTACCACTAGACTATATTGCTTTTTGGTTGTAGGGAAAAATCTTACATTAATTAATTCAAACACAACAGAACTCGAATTTTGTTGTAAAAGCTGAGAGCTTGCAAATCAAAACTGGAAAAATATCAGTAAAGATATATTGATCGAGAGAGGCATGCCAAAGAAATTAAAATCTAAATTACTCCATATAGACCAAATTCTCGATTTTAATAATTCAAATATCAGATTGAAGCCATTCTTACTACCCTACTTCCTTCCCAGCTTCCTCTCCATTTCTTCCTGAAAGACTTGTCTATGTTTGCATCAATTTCTCCTCTAATTTGTTTTCCTAAACTAGCTCCCTCACCTATTTCCACCAAGCTGCCTCTGTCAAGATCATCAGACACCCCCAGGTTATTCTACTCAATCATCACATTTTCAGGACTCATCTTATCTGAGCCATTAGCAGTGTATGCACAAGTGTCCCTCTGTCCCAGATATGCTTTCAGGGCATGCCATTCTGCTGACTTGATTCCTATCTAACCAGTCACTCCTTTTCAGTTCTTTATGCGGGTGCCCTTTCTTTTTCCCATCTCTTAATTTTGGAGCAACCTAAGGTCAGTCATTGAAACTCTTCCCTTCTCTAATGACACGTATTTCCTTGGTGAGCTCATCCGGTTTTATTGCTTTAAATATTATCCATATGCTAATGTCTTCCTGATTTATATCTTCAGGCCAGACTTCTTTCCTGAATTCCAGCGTTGTAGCCAACTGCCTAGGCAGTAACTTCTCTTGTACAACTAACAAGAGATCTCAAACTTATCACATCTAAAACTGAGCACATCTCTTCTTCTACCCCTAGCCTCTAGAAAATCACTAACACATATTAAGTGATCAATAAAGCTGTTGGACTGAATAGATACAATCCAGCCAGATGACAATGAGTCTCAAAAGAAGAATCACAGCCATACACCCTGCAACCAGCAGCCCTACCTTGTTAAAAAGAGTCATCCAAATCCATTACAAAACCACAGTAATTATTTTACTACAGTCATGAAAGTTGGAAGTTTCTATAGAACTGGAAATTATGTAATATAAGGTAATCACAAAGAATAATCATTTTCTGTTGTATCATAATATATAACATCAACAAGATCTCATTATAATTCATGTGCATTACTACATGGATTCTGGGATATCTCACCTCAAATCCTCTAAGATATTACTCGCTTATCCAGAATAGCCTACGAGAAGCAAAGTTTAATTCTCTACTGTACCACTTACAGCTACTACTTTTTAAAACAGCTCTATTGAGGTATAACTTACATGCCATAAAATTCACTCATTTTAATCGTATAATTCAATGATTTTTAGTAAATACATACAATTGGCAACCACCACCACAACTCAGTTTTAGAACACTTTCATCACCTTGGAAAGAGTCCTCATGCCTGTTTGCAGTCATGCTATCCTCCTACGTCCAGCCCCAGACAACCACTAATCTATCTGTCTTTATGGATTTGCCTTTTTAGAAAACAGATACTATTTTTAAGGGCCTCTTATGGGATAGATACCTAAGTAAACATTTCACATAGGCTATCTCACTCCCATAACAACCATAAGGTATCATTATTTGCCCAATTCTAGAGATAACGAATATGAGGTTCAGAGAGGGTAAGACAAGAGTCTCACTTAACTATGTGGGTTTACAAAAACAAAAAACAAACAAACAAAAAAAAAACTACCTCTAAAAGCAGGTATCTGAAGATATCTGACAGATAAAACAATGCCATGAATTTGCACAATGCTATCACCCAAAACAAACAAGGAAGATGAATGGTGTCCTGTTAGGGTTTAATTCCATCACCACCTGCTGTAACACAAATCAGCCCTCCAGACAGCCAAGGAGGATGGCTCTGTCTGGCTCACACCTGAACTATGGAAATGGAGCTTGCACATGTCCTTAACACTTATTTGAAAAATGAGGACCTTGCTACCTATGATCTCAAAGATTTGCACATCATTGACCTCCTCGTGCAGCATACATCCACAAAACAGACATGTGGACCATGACCACAGACAGATCCGCACCTGAATTACTATGCCTAAAAGCTTATAAAGTCATGTTCAAAAATCGGTATAACCCAAGTTAGGGATGTATTTCTATAAGAACTATAATATCTGTTGTATGCCAATACAGAAAATGTGGGTTACAGTTCTTTGTTTTTTGTTTTAATTGGATAACCATTTAGTTATGGTACATTTACATGTACTATAATCTCTAGTTCTTCAAACCAGTATATTAGAAAATGTACATCAGACACAGTCTGGTATCAGTGTCATGCTACCACACTGATTTGCAAGGATGAACAATTCTTAGCTTCTTTCATTATTGCTCACTGCTAAATTTAAGAAGGAAGACCTCCCATCTTAAAAACAGAGAAGACGGCCGGGCGTGGTGGCTCACGCCTGTAATCCCAGCACTTTGGGAGGCCGAGGCGGGCAGATCACGAGGTCAGGAGATCGAGACCTTCCCGGCTAACACAGTGAAACCCCATCTCTACTAAAAATACAAAAAATTAGCAGGGCGAGGTGGCGGGCGCCTGTAGTCCCAGCTATTCAGGAGGCTGAGGCAGGAGAATGGCGTGAACCCTGGGGGGCGGAGCCTGCAGTGAGCTCCAGCCTGGGCGACAGCGAGACTCCGTCTCAAAAAAAAAAAAAAAAAAAAACAGAGAAGACAATACAGTTTATTTGGGATCTTATTATTGCAGAAATAGATTATCCGTTGTTGAATAAATCATTGATAACAAGTGACTGAAAAAATAGAGTTGAGGACAAAGATGCTCTAAAATGCTACACAATTCTCAGCTCCTATAGGCACCTATAGCTTTGGTAACTGCCAGGAGAATAAAGATCAGGAAGAGCCATAGTAATCCTTCAGGCTGAAAATCAAGATGGAGGCCCCCCATAAGCGGGTCCTAAGAGTCCCACTGCCTGTTACTGCCAAGAATGAAGTCACTCAGTAGCAGACTCGCAGCTCCTTATGCTTTGTGCAGCCAAGGCTGCTCCTTAGCAACCAATGTCGACAACTGGGTTTCCAAGGAAACCAGAAAGCCCAATTTATAAAACTATGAAACAAAGCAACTGTAAAGGCAACACTAGACACAGAAGGTAACTCTATTCTTACCATTGCTACTGAATTTCTGCCAGTGAAGTGGTACAAATATTTTATTTCTAAATGTTTAAGGGGGGACAAAACCCAACCTTTAAAGTAGACCACATTACTCCCTGACCTCCACATCTTTCTGTAGCAGGATGGCAAATACATTTTTAGGATTCAAATGAGGGATAGCATCAAAAATTTGTGTCTCAAAAAAATTAGATGGGTTATTGAAGGTGAAGAATATTTTCAGAATCATCTGCGTGGTTTTAAATTCCTTCCAGATCACAAGGATAATTCTATTGACTCTGCTCATGTATAAAACAAGTAGATATATTTGCCAGGCTCTTTTCCATTAGTTCTGATACATAATTACTATGGCTTCCTGAATAACACACTTTGTATCACGCAGGGGGTAATAGAAGCACAGAGTTAGGGGAAAATATGAATGAGGATGAAATAAATAAGGCAGAGATATTACTTGTATGCGACATCTGAGTATTTTGGGAAATCGAGCATATGTCAGATGCCACCAACTGCCTCATAATTTAGGGCTCCCAGACAATTTAAAAAAGAAAAGTAAAGAACTATTTCTATGAAAAATTTCTCTCTATTGACTGCCTCTTAAGATAGATCATTACTTCTTTACTGGAGAGCCTAGGGTGAATTATTTAACCTATGAGCCTCAAATTCTTGTCTGCAAAATGTGCATGAAATGAAGAAGAGTTAAGTGAGATGATATGTATGATAGCTTAGCTATAGTGTAGCACTAAGAAACGCTAGTGTTGACCGGGCATGGTGGCTCACGCCTGTAAACCCAGCACTTTGGGAGGCCGAGGCAGGCAGATCACTTGAGGTCAGGAGTTTGAGACCATCCTGGCCAACATGGTGAAACCCCATCTCTGCTAAAAATACAAACAAACAAACAAAATTAGCCGAACACAGTGGCACATGCCTGTAGTCCCAGCTACTCGGGAGGCTGAGGCTGGAGAATCACTTGAACCTGGGAGACAGAGGATGCAGTGAGCTGAGACTGCACCACTGCACTCCAGCCTGGGCAACGGAAGCAGGCTCCGTCCCCCCAAAAAATGCTAATTTTGTCTTCTTGATCCTTCCTTCAATATATCTTGCATTTCTTATTCTCATCATGCTTTAAAAAAATCTGCAAGATTATTTTTCTTAAGAGTCAAAAGAATGAATAGAAATCACTGCATAAAAAGTGTTTCACCGTGAGAAAATTATGTTAAAAAATGTATGAGGAGAAATACCAAATGAGGTAAGGTTACCCATTCAGCATGTTAATAATGTAAAAGATGCCCTATTTCTCCTGTCTCCTTGACTAGGTGGTCCTTGCACCAGGAATTTATGGGCACTTTCACAATTATCATGGATTTTATTTTTAAATATCATCTTCATTTTCCCAGTCTTCCTGACAGAATAAAAACTGTTCCTGAAAACTGCTGACCACTCAGTTCTCAAAAATAACTTGAGAATTAATGCAACTAGTCATTTGCTGAATTCCTGAAAAAGCTCTGATTGAGCTTGAGTTCTCCTTCCATCTCTGCTATTGTATGTCCTTCTGATCACTCCTGAGAACTCTCTCTCTACATATTTTAACAGCAGAAGAACTTTTCAAACCTTGTTTTCCCTGGCAGAATATAGTAAGACCCTAGTCCTTGTTTCAGTAGTGAAATTCTATTAGTTCAATGATTTGTGGACTCCTTACGATCTGCACAGTGCCGTTCCTGATGCCAGGGAAGAAGAGAAGTTCCGATTGCACCCGCCACCTAGTACTGATGTGGGTAATATCTACCCATGGGCCCTGGCTCTGCCCTCTGAAGCAATGTAGACTGAGTCACCTCTGTCTTCTACATAATGCTTTCCCAAATGTTTGAAGATGGACATTCTGTCCAAAAAAGAATAATGGGCCAAAACTTAGATTATAGTTTCTTCTTTCACATATATTAAAGAAATATCAAATGTATCATGTAACCTTTCTGATCTTACCTTCCTTGTCTATATAATAGATATGATAATGCCCCCAGTGGAAAGCTGGAGAGGAGGAGGGAGAGGAGAAAGAGAGGAGGAGGAGAAAATATAGGTAGAAGAATAAAGCTGTGCCACTTACTGAGCACTTACTATCAATACCTCCCCAAGCACTAATGCTTCTCAACTACCCAGTGGGGTAATCACTCTGTTCTGTCCCAATTTTACAAATGGATACACCAAGACTTGCCCAAGGTGACACTGCTATAAAGTCTTAACCACTATTTTATCTCCTTTCTGTATCCCATGCTCTGTATGCCAAAAATTACAACATATTTTGCAAACATAATTATTTTCCAGCCTAAACAATCACAGCTCCATCAACTACTCATTATGTTACCTTATGTCATTTGGATTCAAAAAGTTCTCAGAAATCTACTTGCCTCCCTTCTAGATGTCACCTGGTTTGCCAGCATCCCCCTGGAAATGGGTCACAGAGGCAGTTTGGCAATTTTTGTTAAGAGGGTATTAAATACCAAGTACTCTGCTAGAGCTGGAGACAGGAAAGATGAACAGACAGTCCTTGTTCTCAGGCAGCTAAAAGTCTATTAGCACTAAAGACTTGCAAGCAGAAAATATACATATAAAGAAAATTTCTATAATAAAGCACAAAGAAGATGTGATGGTAGGAACATGAAAGGAGAGCCAGATGCAGTCAACACAGCAAACAGATTGATGACTTGGGAGAATGCAGTAAGACCACCACTTCCCAAGGGCCATACACCTTTCTACACATGTCCCTGTTCTGTGGTTGCTTTAACAAATCATAACACATGGCTAGCTTATTCTGTATCAAAACCTGCATTATTTTTCATGAATTCATAATATAAACTATTGCCCTGGCCAATGCTGATGTTGGGGACATACATGGAGAATGTGCAATGGCATGAGCATTAATATGACTTTGTGAGCTCTGATCCATAACTTTGGTGTGTCATGATCATTGGATTTTCTCACTAACCAGTAATTTAGTAAGATAGTCCTCTGGACTGAATATCTGTGTCTTTCCAAAATTTGTATGTTAAAATCTAATATCCAATACAATGGTATTTGGAGATGGAGCCTTTGGAGTGATTAGGTTTAGATAAAATCATGAGGGTGGAGCCCCCATCATGGGATTAGTGCCCCTATAAGACAAGGAAGAGACCCCAGAGCTTCCACTCTACGCCATGTGAGGACAGAGCAAACCAAGAAGAGGGTCCTGAATAAGAACTGAATCTGCCAGCACCTTGATCTTGAACTTCCCAGCCTTGAGAACTATGAGAAACATATGTTTGCTGTTTAATCCACCCAGTCTATACTATTCTAGGACAGCACCTCAAACAGGCTAAGACAATAAGCATACCACTTACGTCTTCTACCAACACACAGACTAAAATGTGGCTCTAGATAATGCTCATGGAGTCAAAGTCTGGGGTGTGCTACTGAAGCCCCTCCAAGCTCTTGATGATCTGTTATCTGTACCAGTTGGGTAGAGTTCTTCAACTGAGTAGAAATCTCCCACAATTCTTTCATTTCAGCTACCAGAAAGCCATAATATTGTAATGCATTATTATTTAAAGTGGTTTACAAATTGTAGATACTGAAACATTTTCAGGGTGTCCAGAGGGATGAGCTATCTCCAAATGAAGATGAAGTATCTGAGCACTGGAGCAAGTGGATGGTGAAACACCACGAGTTGCAGTCTAAGTGCAGATGAAAAGACAAAGTCAGATTAGCTCTTGGTAGACAGACTTTCAAATGGTCTTATTTTATGTGAATTTGAAATAGTGACATAAAACATTAAAAGGTTGTCACTTTACACTTCCAATTTTACGTAATGTGAATCATTTCCTACAAAAAAAAATAGGTCTGATTTTCATGAATTTTGCATTTTTACTAGGCTTTGGAAGGCAACTCCCCCTCTAAAATGTGACTCGCTGCACCGAGGGAAGGTTGTATGGAGATGAGAAAACCGAGGGGGATGGTGGACAGATACTCAGAAAAGGAGCTCTGCAGTCAGGGAGAGAAAATCAACCAATGAGCAGGACATGGCATCAAAACACTTTACATTAAAGAACCTGTGTGTCTCAATGGTGCAGAAAAGCCCCTGTGGCTACATGGCTAGAGATGAGACCATGTCAGGGCGGTTGTGGAAATGCCTAGAATGTTACTCTGCAAAGTCACAGTAGATCATAGAAAGAGGAAAACAACAGATATGCTGGCCATGTGCAAATGGAGGCTGATCCAGCAGCTCAAAACTAAAGTTACTGCAAGGGATAACAAAGATGAAAAGAAACTTGTGCATGAGGATATAGAAGCCTTGAGAATTTAATGAGCTGGGCAAGTAGAGAAAAGGAACATTAAGAAAACCTCTGCTGGACACGGTAGCTCATGCCTATAATCCCAAAACTTTGGGAGGCTGAGGCGGGAGGATTGCCTGAGGTCAGGAGTTTGAGACCAGCCTGGCCAACATGGTGAAACCCTGTCTCTATTTAAAATACAAAAAAATTAGCCGGGCATGGTGGCGGGCACCTGTAATCCCAGCTACTTGGGAGGCTGAGGCAGGAGAATTGCTTAAACCCGGGAGACGGAGGTTGCAGTGAGCCAAGTTCGCGCCATTGCACTCCAGCCTGGGGGACAAAAGTGAGACTCCATCTTAAAAAGAAAAAGATAACCTCAAGTTCTGAAGACTAGAGTACTTAGTACCAACAGCATCATCAGGAATATTCTGTTTCTTAGAGCAAGGAAAATGAATTGCTACAATTTTTAAAAAATTGTTTCAAGCATTGAAAGAATGCTCCATCAATAGCTGAAGATATCCAAAAGGCAAGCAATGAAGGGATCATTAAGAGCTATTGACTTGTGATGCTGCACATAGAAGTAGTAGCTGTACCTTACCCAATGCTTGGGGAGCCAAATATGTTAGATTCTGAATTTTTCAGATTTTAGAAAAATGGTGCAGCACATACATCACACATTACTTATCCTTACCAATGACATCTGGGCAGTGGCCTTTGATCAGCATATTAACAATTCTGCAGTGACATACACACATGTTCACATTAGGTGGGATCAATGATGACTATAAAAGCTTCATATTATTTGGGTCAGGTTTTGCCAACAAAGGAGTTATGGGAAAAAAAATGTTTCTACAGCTTTTGGAGATTGGGAATAGCACTGAGCTGGTATTTGAGGTAATTGAGAGTTAATGAAGAAGGAAGGTGAGAAAGGAGAGCGAGGCCTAGCTTGTGGGGATAACCAGTGTTCAGGTGGAGGGCATAAGAAAGGAAAGCCAAAAGATGAGACAAAGAGGCAGCAAGAAAACCAAGAGAACACGATATCATGGAGGATCAAAGGAGAGAGAAAAGCAAGCTGGAAATACCTGTGAAATCAAAACATCAAAATATAGGAATTAGGGACTCAATAAAGCTTCCGGTCCATGTCGGGTTATCTTACATAGGTCAAGGATATTACACATATTCAAGGGAAATATTCGTCAAGGTCAACAGCATTTTGAATCTGATCTGTCAGTTTCCTTCAGTGGGCTGAAATTGAATTACTACCTTGCTCCAGGTAGTGCTCCATATTGTACTTCAGTCTACTTCCATCTTGGTCCAGAAATATTCTATGTAAAAATAATTTATTGATTCTTGCATTATTTCAATATTTAGCCTGCCTTTGATTTTGAGTTTTACTTAACCTAGGACAATGATCTACAATATAATGTTTCCAGTCAGATTTCCACAGTTATTTTTGCAACACACACGGCTTCTGCTTTCACTCTCTATCATGAGGAATCCCTTTCTGTTATTGGGAAGAAAGAGTTTAGACTTTACATCAGTGGTTCTCAACCAGGGGTTGAGGGGTAATTTTGCCTCCCAGAGGACATTTGCCAATGCCTAAGAAACATTTTAATTGTCACAACTGGGGGAAGGGAGTAGGGCATTCTGTCATCTAGTGGGTGGTGCTAGATGCTGCTAAACATTCTGCCTTGCACAGGACAGGCCCCAATAGTACAGACTTATCTGTCCTAAAATGTCAATAGTGCAGGTTCAGAAACTCCGCTTTCAATAATTACAGACTTCGGTGTTTGGTAGAAGTTTTGCATTATTCATATCACAAAATAAGCATTTCAATGCATATAAAAATTCAGCATAACATTAATTAAATGGTTAAAATGAAAGCAACTTTTAAAAGAAAAAAATTAGAATTAAATAATTATTAACATAATGAAACTAAGAATTCAATTTGACTCAAGTATATTTCCCTCAAAATTATTCCTTTCCTAACATCTCATTAAATACTGTCTAATATCATGAAGGCTGACAAAAACAATGTGAAGTTTGAAGACAGAATCTCATCACTTAGTGCATCACTAAGTAACTTTTTGGCCAAGTTATAAAAAATCTAATGAAGGAGAAAAAAAATTCAAAGTCACATATATAAAAAAAATTAAGTATGCTGAAATCTACTTAAAAAGACCACTCATAGTTCAAAAGAATAGAGGGCCGATTAGATGGCTTTGAAATGCAAATTTTCATTGTTCCATTTTAAAAGTCATGCCTAAGGTGGCCTTAAAAAGCAGTTATTTCCAAGAAATGGCATTCTTGGAAAGTTTCATTGTTCGGGAATTCTAACCTGTGTCACGTAGAAAGGACTGGAAACTGTCATCTCTACCTCCTGTACTCAACCCCAGCACACATGCGCACGAAGGTCTCACAACTTATAAAGGATTGCATCAAACCATTGCTTGAATATGCTCTCTAACTTCTGGGAAAAATAACATTTATTCAACTTAAGTAGAAAAATTGTGGAGATTAAACAGAGCGACCGATTTACACAGCCATTCTTTAGAGAAAGTTTTGTTTTCCTTTAACATTTCAATTGCTCTAGTCAAGAGGAGTAAGTAACAACAATGCTATAAGACCACAATGCTTTGAAGAGAACTTTAGCATCCTGCAAACCAAGGCATTGGATAAGCACTATCTAATGAGGGTGGAGAGGCCAGCAATCCACCCCCTCCAGATAACCTTATCTCCAGCCTTGCTATTTTAGCAATTATGGCTGACCCTTGAAAAACGCAGGTTTGAACTGTGCAAGTCAACTTATACGCAGATTTTTTTCAATAGAAATTATGAGTGTGCCTGCCTCTCCTGCCTCCCCTTTCACCTCCTCCACCTCTTCTGACTCTGCCATCTGTGAGACAGCAAGACCAACACCTCCTCTTCCTCCTCCTCCTCAGCCTACTCAAGGTGAAGGCAGTGAGGATAAAGACCTTCATGGTGATCCACTTCCACTTAACGAATAGCAGTTATATTTTGTCTTAATAATATTTTCTTTTCCCTAGCTTACTTTATTATAAGAATACAGTATATAACATGAAATATGTGTTATGTTAATTGACTGCTTATGTTATCGGTAAGGCTTCTGGTCAACAGTAGGCTATTAGTAATTAAGTTTTGGAAGTGTCTAAAGTTATACATATATTTTTAACTGTGTGGGAGGTTGATTCCTCTAATCCCATGTTGTTCAAGGGCGAACTGTACTTGATATGTCATTTGTCATTTAAATTCTCAACAAAGAGTTGGATGGATGAGTCATTTCCCCCAGACTGACGGCATCATGAAGGCCTGAAGGTGTCACCAACTCCTCTCCTGCAACATCAGCTGAACAGATACAGTCCTCGCTTAGACCACCCTCAGAGAGCACAGTTTGTAAACCTTATGAAAATGGAAGTTGTAGAAAGCACTAAAAGTTGCTAAAATACTTTCATATGAAAAAGACTCAAATCCACCCACTGGATTAGACAAAAACCTGAGCTGAATGAGCCCCAGCTATCTACCTAGAATTTTGTCTTCATTCCTCATTTGTCTTCCTTGCTCCCGGTGGAGAGAAGGGGATATACAAACAGATGGCTGCAGTTAGAAAAAGGCAATAGTTGCCTCAGAAACCCAGCTCCTGGTGAGTCAAACTTATGGTTACAGGGAATGGGCTCTGTCCACAAAAGTTGCTTCTTTAAATATCTTCTGTGCATAAGAATCTGAAATCTCATTTGAATTTGCCAAACATCTGTTCAGTGTTAAGCAATGTACCCACCGATTCCAAACTGCTATTTAAAAAGTCCTTAGGGAATGGAGGGTCAAAGAGTATAAACAATCTATTCTTTATTGGGCTATAAGAAAGCACCATATTAAAGTAGAAAAAGACCAGGTTATCTTGACAGATCAAGATGGTGGCCTGTAGCAACCTCTGGCCTTTGCCTCTGATCACAGCCTTTATGTTCTAGTGACCTCATAGGAAGTTCTCTAAAACACACTAAAAATGTCTAGTTTGTTTTTAACTGTATTACATGTTCACGTCTCTGAAACTTCTCTTTCATCTCGATTACTCTGTTAGGTCCCTCCTCAGTTCAACTCCAGTTCCCACTTTGGTAGATCAGCCTGTGGAACAAATGGGATGGCATTCACTACCCAATGATAATTAAAATTTAAATGGCTATAAGAAAACAAGTCCTCTACTGTTTATTGGTGCCCATACAATCATCAAAACATAGGTACTGTAAATCTTACAAATGTGACTCAAAAAGATTGAAAGTGGAATAGATTCTAAGAAACAAGCAATTGTATTATTCACATTCCAGCTGATCTGTATCGCCAAATAACAAATAAATCCTCCAAGGAATTCCTCCAGGAACAATCTTTTTCCTTGAGTTTTCCCATTCATTTTTTTAAAAATTTCAACAAATATTTATGGAAGACCCACTTTGTGACATCCACTGTGGTGTAGGTGCTTAGTAGGGGCTTGCTACCCCTACCATTGGTCTTCCATTCTAAGCTAGGAAGAGAAAACTTTTTTCTTTAAGAAACATTCTATTAAACACAGGATTAGTGATATATGAATATATATCCTCCAAGTCAACAGGTTCATTTCCTCCTGGATTTCTCTAAGTTACTTTGCTGTTGCTATTTTTATAACATAATTAGAATGTGCTAGAAAAATAATAGAAATCGGTCAAATTGATACTTTCCTTTCTCAAACAACTTTTTATCAAAAGGAAGAAAACTAAATGTATTTGTCTCTTGGCTATTAAAAATACATTGGAGCAAACAGACACTTAGGATTAGATTATCACAAAGGAAAAGTCAAATAATTCCTGAGGCATTCAAAAACATGCAGAAATGTCAGTAAACATCCTTGAATGATTTTTCCCCGCCCTGGCAGAATGAAAAGGTAAGGAAAAACACTAGATGCAAGAATCAGCAGACAGACAGTAGCTCGGTTTGTCTTCCATTTCCCTTATCCCCAGACAGTTCATGATTCTCGGTTTTAGAAACTGGACCACAGGGACGACAGCTGAGTGTCTGATTTTTCAAATGACTGACGTACAATCACCGGGCACATAGGGGTCAAACCTTGCAGCTATTTCAAAAACACTTATGTATAATCTGATGAAAAGAAATAGCTAAACAGAAAAGATATAAACAAATTTGAAGTTTGGGAAGTCTTGTTGAAGAATCACTAAACTGACAGCACAGAAGAGAAAGGAACTGAATTATAAAGGAGGGGGACAAAAGCCCAGATCTGGAAATAATCATTCTATTTCAAGATTTGTCCTGAAGAACTGTACTTTACAAGAAGTTAATTACACTTGTGAAAGCTACAATCATTCTGCCATTATCTATACTCCCACTAAATCTCTATTAGAAAGACTACCAACAAGGGATCCATATGTCACATTAAGAGAAAAAGACAAAACCAAGCAAGTTTGTAAAAACTGATGAAAGAACAACAAACCAATGCAAATGGCCTTCGCTACTGGTTATATGGCACCCATTTTAGCTTTTTAACTTCCTAGGATAGACTTATATAAGTACTTTCCCATCAGAAATAAAATTGTTATACCATTTTCAAAAAATATCATGTGGTTATATAAATCAAGATGAGACTTTGAAAACAAAAGTACTCCATAAATATGTATATATTGTCTCTCAAGGAAAACAAATTTCTCATTACCACCATGTGGCCAAAGATAGATTACTAATAACAGATGTTTTTAAGTATCCACTTTAGAAAATTTAGGTACTATAAATATGCCCAAGGAAACTCAAAGTAGTATATTATTAAAATAATTATTTTTATCTCCAAATTATGTAAATAAAATACACTAATTTTTTCTCCCCAGAGAAGTTTGAAACAAATGCCTATATGCTCTGAAAGTTGTCTTTGGATTCTTTTAACTTTAATCTTTATATTTAAAATACATTTATACTGCAAACAATTCAAATAATATAAAGCGAATGGACCCTTTGTAGATTCCAATCCCACTTTCTTTCTCAGAGGTAACATCTCCTATCAGTTTATTGTGTTTTTTTTCCAGACCTTTGTCTAAATGTATATAATCCAAAGGTTGGGTTTTTTAGAATTATGAAAAAAGCTATACTGCACATATTCTGCAAATTGCTTTAGTAGAGATAAAAATTACTAACCTGAATACAGTTTGGAAGCCAGCTCTGTACCACTGTCCCCAAAGACAAAAATGACCATCAATAACTAGCTTTAAAGCTTCAACCATGAAGTTCCCACGACTGCTCATGTTTGCAGTAATTTTCCCTAATTTTTTCTATCAGAAATCAAGCTTCTAAATTACCGCACACTATTCTTTGTAACTGAGGAAATAGCTACCAACACCCTGAATGTTCTCAAGCAAAATTATAGTTGGGGTAGACTGAGAGAATACCAGTCTGCCATTAAGTATAGCGAGCTCCCTGGGAGGGAAGGCTGGAGAGGATTTGAAAAGGGCAAAAAGAGAGACACATGGGCAGACCAAGAGACCCCCTGACTCCTGAAGCTCTCCCTTCATCTATCCTTGGATTCCCCTTTCTTGGCATTCTGGCAACTTTGAATAAACAGTCAGGAACCCCCAGACAAATATTTCATTGCATATTGCTTATTTTCAATTAGTTAACCAGTAATAAAATAGATTACTTCTGTGAAGAAATCTTTAAAGAAAAGTCTCTCCACAAACCAAATCTTGTGGCACTCACCACAGGGTTAGACACTTTTAATAAAAATTATTATTAATCTGCATGAGATATAAAAGGCTCATCCTTCCTTGGCTACATCTAGACCCTCTCCCTCTTTTTCTTCCTTTCCCCATCCAACTCAGCAGCCAGGGTCACTGTTTACCCATCTGACATCACTGTTTGCCAGCTATTAGCATTATTTAATTAGCTCCTTCGACAAACCAAGTCAATGTCGGGAGCTATTTCTGTGACTTAAAACACAACCTACACCAGCCCTCTGGAGTCTGCTCTGTACCACCAGGGGTCCCCTGGGCTCCAGAACACCTCAGCTGAACTCAGGTGTCAGGACAAAGCACACAGGAGAGAGAATCAGTCCCAAGAGAAGTCAGCCTCAGACAACATTACTGGCTGGCACTACAGCTGGAAATAAAATGTTTCCTCGACAGCTTTTTTTTTTTTTTTTAATATTTTAAGTTCTGGGATACATGTGCAGAACGTGCCAGTTTGTTACATAGGTATACATGTGCCATGGTGGTTTGCTGCACCTATCAACCCGTCATCTAGGTTTTAAGCCCCACATGCATTAGGTATTTGTCCTAATGCTCTCCCTCCCCTTGCCCCCGCCCCTAAAAGGCCCTGGTGTGTGATGTTCCCCTCCCTGTGTCCATGTATTCTCATTGTTCAACTCCCACTTATGAGTGAGAACATGCGGTGTTTGGTTTCCTGCTCTTGTGTTAGTTTGCTGAGAATGATGGTTTCCAGCTTCATCTATGTCCCTGCAAAGGACATGAACTCACTCTTTTTTATGGCTGCACAGTATTCCATGGTGTATATGTGCCACATTTTCTTTATCTAGTCTATCATTGATGGGAATTTGGGTTGGTTCCAAGTCTTTGCTATTGCGAATAGTGCTGCAATAAACATACGTGTGCATGCATCTTTATAGTAGAATGATTTATAATCCTTTGGGTATACACCCAGTAATGGGATTGCTGGGTCAAATGGTATTTCTGGTTCTAGACCCTTGAGGAATTGCCACACTGTCTTCCACAATGGTTGAAGTAATTTACACTCCCATTAACAGTGTAAAAGCTATTTCTCCACATCCTCTCCAGCATCTGTTGTTTCCTGACTTTTTAATGATCGATCGCCATTCTAACTGGCATGGGATGGTATCTCATTGTGGTTTTGATCTGCATTTCTCTAATGACCAGTGATGATGAGCTTTTTTTCATGTTTGCTAGCTGCATGAATGTCTTCTTTTGAGAAGTGCCTGGACAGCTGTTTAAACACTCTACATGATAGAGACTGTTTACATGTCTACACAGGTGGACTGCAAAGTACACAACAAAACAGGGCATTTATCTTCAAGCACAGGTATTGCTAAAAGGAAAAATAAACCCTTGCAAAGGAGTCTGTGATCTTTTCGCTTATGTTGTAATTAACAAAGAGTTAGGAGATAGTGTTAGGTATTCGTTTGGTAATCAATTTCTGAGTATCTCTTAGAGTCAAGCATTGTGGAGCACAGAAACATGAAATGACCCATCCTGTGACTGTGAGAAATTTGCAGCCTAGTGGCAGTTTGGACGTGCAAAGATGTGATTGGAAAACAGACCATGTGGATTGCTGGCATGCAGGAAATGCTCTGAGGATATCCATACCTTTTTCCCACCAAGAAGACTCCTGGAGGCTTCTCTCTCCTCTCCACTCTCTTCTAACAAGGGACAGGTTTGATTGGGGGTGGGCAAAGGTCAGTTGGATTCTCAATACTAGAAACACCTATCCTGCTGTGGATACACTATTCTCCCAAGCCAAGGATAAGACTAAGACCCCTGGGAAACAAGGGGAAGGCAGGGAAGGTGGTCAGAGACGAAGAGGGCAAGAGGCACAAAACCTGTGGCTTTGTTTTTACCAAAAATGTTAAGGAAGTCTTGGGTAGCACCAGAGTGCCCATGAGCATAGGATGCTCTGGCTGGGTCTAAACAACAACATTTTTTGAAACCATGATGTGGGAAAATGGCCAAGTTACATGTGGTTTTCCTGTTTCTTCATCATTGAAGACTAAAATCCACCTGTGGAAACCGATCTCTCCTGTATAGTGGGAAAATACTTTACGTCCTAGTGGTTACGCAAAGGTTAAGTGACTGCTGGATTCTGGAATAGCGGGTTGATGACTAGGAGGAGTGAACTGTCCACATAATAATTAAAGTGTGTTTCAGATGAGGTGTGGCTGGTGCTGCAGACCATATCCTTTGAGGAAAACTCCCTCTGCAGCTGAAGAGGAGGCACTGAGGGCTGAGTCCAGGGAGGGATGAGAAGGGCACTCCCATTGTGAGCAGGTGAGCTGCCCGCTTTCAGTGCCAGAGAAGAAGCTGGCTTCTGTACTTCAGGAGCAGCCCCATGTAGGGTCCAGTCTTAAGGCTGTTCTCTTATTCTTCCTTTATGTAAAAGCCTTCTGGAAAGCTTAAATGTTATGATTTGGCCTCAGCTATGCTGTGGGAAATGAAAGGACAGGCTCTTTTCTGTACTGAGAAAGAAGTGGCATAGGGTAGAGAACTACATCCTGGGAAAGCAGGTTGTAAGATGGCAAATGTGCCCTGCAGGACAGCAGGCAGCCTCGTGCCCCAGAACACCAGTGGAGGGGCAGTGCCAGCCAGTGGGTCTGCGAGACGTGCTGGGGTTCCCGATGTACCTTGAGATTCCAGGGAGGGTGGAACCTTAACATTAGTGCTAGAAAAAGATCTATCTCTCTTGACAAACCAAAATACTTTATTCTACTGCAAATAGTCCCCATGACAACCACATTTCCATTTATGTCTTAGCTCATAATAACTCAAGAACACTCACTATTCTTAGCCTACCTTCGTAGCACAACCATTTCTTCAGACATTTCACTCCTTCCCACCACTAATCTCTGTTTCAATGATCCTCTGGATTCTAAACTTTTCTGAATACTTTTTTAAAAAACAGATGAAATACCAATAACCAATAAAAGAAACAAAATTTTATTCTATCTTTTTTTAAAAAAAATTCTCTCAATCTACTTATCATCATTGGTGCAATTTCTATATGCAAGTTGGAGGTGAAAAGTCTGAAATTAGTTCAAAATGGCTTTTGCCAGACTCATTAAAATGCTTCGGAAGCGGTTTTAATTTTTTTTCTAGCGTCTTCAATGGGCCTGATTTCTGCCCCACTTCGAATCATTCTTCCTCTGTACAATGTCACATATCTGCGAATAAATATGTAAGCTCTCCTCTACTTGATGAGAAAACCTCACATTACAAACCGTTGGGCAACCCAGGAGAAACAGGCCAGATGGCCTAGAGACCTGCTGGCCTGCTAGGCCTGAACAGAAGCACAGGCTTTCCTCAATCTATGTGCTTTGTGCAGTTAATATAACTCTATTTTTGGAAACATAACCTTGGTTCCAAGTTCAGCCCATGTTTCTTTCCTGTGCAGCACTCAACTATTCCACTCTCTCATGACACTTCTCTGCAGGACCACCCTCGAACAGGAACTCCGGGTTGTCCATTGCAAAGTGTTCCCATTTATTTAAAGTTTCCCATCACTCTCTTCTTTCCACCTCCATTCTCTGGCAAAAGCATCTTCTTTTTTCTTTGCACCAAGAAATATACAACAGGCAGTTCTGGTCATTTACTTTCTCCAACTTCCTTTTATGTTTCTGAGTCACTGAATCTTGCCTCACACCAATAACATCTAGCCCTAATTTGATTTTTTTCCTCCAATATTTCAAATACAAAACAAGACAAAATCTTGTTTCCTTTGGTACAAGAGTGGCTCCAACAATAGCTAGTGCGAAGTGTTGATGGCACTTTGATCTCCATTTGGCAGCATGAGGGAACCAAAGCTTTTTACTCTCCTGGTGACTAATCATTATTTCACATCAATTGGAGGGGATTAACAAATCTTAGTAATCCAGATGTGCGTTTGCAATTCCTATGGTCCCCAAGTGTGCCACATGCATTGTGGGAATAAGCATTAGGTTAATAACCTAGCACTATTTAAAAAATTTAATGCACTTTGCCTTCATAAACTACGACATGCCCTCCAATATATTATAAAGCAAGCCTTGCTTAAGAGTGGGGTGACATAACAGTTGTAGGCTTATCGATGTGGTAAGGAAAGTTATTTGACATTTATTGTTCTGGCAAAGTATAAAGACAAAAAGAAAAATAGTTTTCTTTGGGTCTGGACATTCAGATCTTTCTGGATGAAAATTCGCAGAGCAGGAAATGTAGGGCCTATAGTCCGATAAGGACGCACATCCTCTATTCACAGGCGTATTTTCAAAATACCCCAGAGGAGCCCTTCTTCTTAGAGGAGTCACTGAAAAGACCAGCTGGAGGGCATCCAGGCAGAGAGAATGGGATGCCACAGATACTTAGTATTAGAAGCAATGAGCTGTTTGGAGAACTGGGACTTAGGGTGTACAGGGGAAAATGGCAAGAAGTGAGGCTGGAAAGGGAGAAGAGGCCAATATCTCCAATGATTTTACACACCACGCTGGGACAAAAGCTCTGTTCTTAGAAAGAGCTCTCTGGAGGTAGCACAGAACGTAGGTAGGAGAGGAAAGAGACAGGAAGCAAAGAGATCAGCTAAGGAACTTCTGCAAGGGTCCAGGCCCACTGTGAGAGCTTGAACACATGCGTGGAGAAGGGTAACTGGATTCCCAAAACATTTCTAGGCAGATCGGAGGAGCCACTGAATGACTCACCGGATACGGGGGCGAATGCTCTCGTGAGGTCAGTGAAAGCTCAGAGAAACAGCAGGGGAGCACAATGAGGATCTCATGATCATGAGCTTGGTCTTGTGTCCCAGCCCCCACCCTACCCCACTCCACCCCATGCAACAGCCAGTCCCTCTCCTGCACTGTTGTCACATGGCTCAGTAGAATCTCCTTGGGCACATAGCCCATGCCATTATAAACCACTGGTTAAAATGCTGGCTGCATAAACGTCTTCTTTTGAGAAGTGTCTGTTCATGTCCTTCACCCGCTTTTTGATGGGGTTGTTCTTTTCCTGTAAATTTGTTTAAGTTCCTTGTAGATTCTGGATATTAGACCTTTGTCAGATGGGTAGATTGTAAAAATTTTCTCCCATTCCGTTGGTTGCGGGTTCACTCTGATGCTAGTTTCTTTTGCTATGCAGAAGCTCTTTAGTTTCATTAGATCCCATTTGTCAATTCTGGCTTTTGTTGCAATTGCTTTTGGTGTTTTAGTCATGCGGGGCTTAAAACCTAGATGACAGGTTGATAGGTGCAGCAAACCATGATGGCACATGTATACTATGCAACAAACCTGCACGTTCTGCACATGTATCCCAGAACTTAAAGTAAAATAAAAAAATTTTTAAAAAAATAAATTTAAAAAAATGCTCATCTTCTGGGCTGTACTCTGAGTGTCTCAGGGCAGGGACCATAACTCACCCATCTTCAAATCCTCAATACTTGGCACGTAAGGGCTTGTTATGTGATGAATGACTTTCAACTTTTAATCTACATTTGGCCATCAAAATGGAAAATAACCCAAACTTCAGAGAAGTTGCTTCTTTCTTCTGTCTGCTTCTCTATACATTTATAAAGTTAGTCCAGAAAATTTATTTCAGTCATGACACCCCAGAGGTATAAATATATGTGATATATGAGTCAAGGTAAATAAAGAAAATAGCCACCATTCCTAGCGTGATATGTGTCATATGATAAAGCACTTGAAGTTGACAGTAAGAAGGCTGCTGTGTGTCTTGTTCATCTGGGTCCTCCCTCCCACTCCCAACGATAGCTATCCATTTCCCCCACTACTGGCATCATTTTCTAACTACTTTTTCACATGTATCTGTGTTCCTAGTTCCTATGCCCTGAGCACAACCCCTCCCCAAATCCAATACAGCTGTCATCATTCTGGACAAATTGTCTTGCTTTCCTGGCCCAGGGCAATGTTCTATGTTGTTTATTTTGCCTAGAATGTCCTCTCATCATCTTTTCTACTTGCCAATACCTTATAGTATTTTATTAAATGAATTATTTTATTTAATTACTTAGCAGCACGTGATACTGTTGTCAGACAGTCCTTATTTTATTTCATTACTTAGCAGCTGTGATACTGTTGACCATATACAACTCCAAATCTGCTTTATTTTTCTGACCGTAAGACAACTAATGTCTAAGAGTTCTGGCTCTTGAGGTTTTTTTTTTATAGCTGTGTGATATCACACATATTATATAACCCTTCTAAATCTCAGTTTCCTCATCTGTAAAAGAGAAAAAAATAGTACTTACCTTCTAGAGTTGGTGTGAGGATTAAATTTTATCATGCATATGAAGTGCTTAACACAGTTCGTAGCACAATGGCAAATAGCTGAATAGCTGTTAGCAGTTGTTATGCTTATTATATTATTTAACTTTTAATATAACTACTGTCTACCCTGCTGCCCAAGGCATGTCTCTTATCCGAGAGGCGTTTTCTTTCCTTTTCCTTTTCTTCACGTCTTCCTGTTCCTTCCCATATCCAATCAGTTACTAAATTCTACGAATTCTACCGTCTAAATATCCTTTGCATGTTAGGCAAGAGCCCAGGCTGCACAAAATAGGTATAAACTGAATTTTAGAAGCTTGAAAATAAGACAAGTCAAAAAAAAAGAAAAAAATGGCTTTGGAGAGGAAAGTATTGTTAACATCATTGATAATTAGGCCTTCCCGAATAAGACACAAAAACAATAACAATACTTCAAAACTATTAACAGACTGCAGCTTGAAATCCTTACTTCTATGCCAAGCATAAGACTGTTCTTGAAATCCTTACTTCTACATCAAACCTTCATTATGTAACTGGTCCTATAATTGGAGGAAGGACTGCTCACATAGCTAACTTTGAAAATTGGCAGTGTACCATATTTGCAACAGATTGGCAAATTATTTAAGAAGTCGGTAGGAATAAGAAAGTGGGTATATTTTTCATTTTGATTGACAGAAGTCATCATGTGGGTAAAACCATCACTTCATTCAGTACTACTAGGTCTTGGATCTGTGAAAGGATATTTGCTACAGTGAATCTCCCAGCCAAGGGCTCCCATGGTGGCTACAAATCACCTACTTAAGTTTCCATATAGTAGACCATGACTTCCATGTTTTTAAATGAAAACAGCACCGTGTGATTAAAGTACCATATATTATATACATAAATTCCTTTAATGAACAAACATTTACCAAGCACCTGGTCAAAGCAAAGTACCATGCTAGAGACCCCTGAGGACCTCGATATTCCCAAAGTCATTGCCAGCACATTATCATTCAATCACCTGACTACAATCCATGTCCCTATGTTTCCAGTCCTTTTTTTTTCTTTCAGGAATTCCTTCGTAGAACTATTTAGCCTCTCAAATACCCTAAGGAATTTTAGAATAATTTTGACATTTTTTAGTGATAGTTATTTAAAATAAAATATTTAAAAGTAGAAATACATTAATAGAGCTTAGATAGTATTTGTGGAATATAAAGACAAAGTTTGTTCTTCCCAATCAAGCTGTGTTACATATTTTCAGGTAATTTTAATTTATATGGCAAATATATGATTTAAGCACAAAAAATTATTATTATTATTTTGAGACGGGGTCTCACTATATTGTCCAGTATGGTATCAAACTCCTGGACTCCAGTGATCCTCCTGCCTCCTCCTCCTTAGTAGATGGCACTACAGGCACTCAGCCAAAAATTTTTTTAATGACTAGACCTTATTTGGCATTAGAGTCAAGTCTATATTAAAATGTAGACAAATTAAAATGTTATAGCATTTTTTTTAAATCTGCCTTTGTTGACCTGATATAAATTTTGCACCCCTCCACCAATCATCTTGTTTAGTCACAGTCAGAGAGTTTTAATCTCAGTAAATAAAAGCTACATTGGATTCAATTATAATTGTATTTTCTTTTTATTATTATTTTCTTAAATGCTAGAAACACCTTAACATGCTTTATAAAAGCTGGCATTATCGTCATTTATATTCTGCTCCTTGTTCACCTCCTATATTTAACCAATGGTTATGAATACAAAATTAACAACAGATAGTTAGAATAAAACCAATTTAAAGCAATTTAATGGTCAAAACCAGGAGCTATCAGCTGTTGGCGCTCTGTTGCATTATTAAACCAACTCAGAAATGCGGACTCTTACCTGATCCCCACTAACTGCCAGTCATGGGTAGTTGCTATACACCCTGTGGCTGTAAAATCAATTCCTTTTTAAGGAAAAAGTTTCTAAGCAATAATTATACTTTACTTACAGTTTTTAAAGGGTATTAAGACAAACGTCGTTACTGCACCACATTCCTAAACCCCCTAGTGGCTCCAGAGCTATCAGCCGGGAAGCACTTTACATTTTGAAAATGTATTGCTCAGGACAAAATGGTGAAGAGCCCTGGAGAGCATCTGCTGTGAAAGAAGAAACAATTTCGGGCCAGGAATATGATTTCCTGTAAGTGAAATAATCACATGAGAAGAAAAGTGAAATTATCTCACATTTACTAAAGGCTCAAGTGATGGGGAAAAGTTAAGATGGAACAGAAAAATGAGGAGCAAAAAGGAAGCAGGAGTGAGGAAGCAGGTGTGAGGAAGGACCACATGTCTATGTCTTCCCTTATGCACAAGCACTAGACTTTTTGTTCCAGTAAAGAATTTCCAGCAAGTGACAGAAAGCAAACCCATGCCCAGTTGAACTGAACAATTTCTCTATGAACAGGAAATGTTTTGTCAAGAACCAGAAATTTCTTTTGATAATCAGTCATGAATGAACGCAGGTGGCAGAATGTATCCTCTGGTATCTCTCTCTCTCTGTTTTTTTGTTTTTTTTTTTTTTGAGACAGAATCTCACTCTGTTGCCCAGGCTAGAGTGCCGTGATGTGATCTTGGCTCACTGCAACTTCTGCTTCCCAGGTTCAAGGGATTCTCATGTCTCAGCCTCCTGAGTAGCTGGGACTATAGGCATGTGTCACCACATCCAGCTAATATTTTGCATTTTTAGTAGAGACGGGTTTCACTGTTGTGGTCAGGCTGGTCTCGAACTCCTGAGCTCAGGCAATCCACCCGCCTCAACCTCCCAAAGTGCTGGGAGTCCAGGTGTGAGCCACTGTGCCCGGCTCTCTCATATCTTTCTGGGCTCAAACTCCCAAATGTTTCCAAAAAACCACTACTTAATGCAAGAAAATTAAAGATGATCTAAAACAAGACTTGATTTATGTCACCGGATAAGTAAATATCATGGACATATAAATTCCACCACCCCTTCCCCCAAAATATGAGAGTCAAAGACTGAACACTGCTGAGAAACATAGAAAAATTAAATGCTACCTCATCTGAGAAGCATAACTTTCTTGAGGATATGGCCATAGCAGTCATAAGATTCTCAAAGGGGAATGCAAGCCCCAAAATTTAAGAGCCATTGTTGTAGATAAAATAAGAAAAACTAAGTTAAAGATAGAGGATTTTGTCTTAAATTCCTGGAATTAAAAGAATTTTTCCATTTCATTGATATTATTTTCTGTTGTCAGCTTTAGCTAAAGGAAATTACAATAAACCATATAATAAACAAACAATCACTATTTTATTTAATTTCAATTTAATAATAAGACCTACATAATAAAGCCCCCAAAAGAGACGGTTAAAAACTATAAACCAGTTCCATTGGTTTTGAAAGGGTTTTTTGTATGTAATTTTCTTTAATGTAGCTAACCACCACCAAAACCCCTTTGGTTCTTTGGAGAGACAGATTACCAAGAAGGAGGTCAGAAAGGGAGAAAAATCTGGGAAGCAATCTCAGTTCCTCACTAACCTCAGAACTATGCCTAGATATAAGCCCAAGGCCTTTGAATTTCAGCCAGAGACCAGCTTTTCTTTCCCATCTTGTAAGAGGCTTCACAGGGGAGACCGGTCCTTGTTTTTGGTTTAGAGATGGCCTTGAACAAGAAAAAGAAGATAAGTATACACTGAATACACAACCTTTTCTGGAATCCAAAAGCCAGCAGCATCTTAACACTGAAGTACAAAGGCATTTTCAATGATGGTTCAGTGAACATAATCCCCCAGGTGCAGCTTTACTGTACGGCAGAATATTAAAATGCACAATTAAGTCTCTTTCCTTGAGAAGAAAGAAATAAGTAATTTTTTAAAAGTCCTCAAAGATCTTGAATAGCAAAGTGATGAAAGGACAAGTGGGAAACTCACCATGAAGAGGGAATGACAGAGATTATGAAATAATTGGATCTCATCCAAGGAACAGACAAAGCACATGGAAGCCATATTTTAACTATGAAATGCAAAAAGATATACACAGCTTGAAATATGTTAATATCATGTGAAACCTAATCGGCTTATAAATGGTATTTTGGACTGTAACAAAGCAAATGTCACCAAATGGGGCCCCAAGAAGGTAGGAGAGAAGAATAGACCCCAAGGAAGCATCCCTAGGGCTTAGAAGACAAGAATTATTCCATCCTGCCATGAACATGAAAGGTTTCTTCTCCTGGATACCTAAGTCTGGAGTGAGCTCAGAAATGCCGTATGTGCAAAGAGTGCAAAGATAATAAGTGGCTCACGGTGCTGAAACTGGCTACATAACCTCTGTAATAAGTTACTTATAAAACCTCAATAAAACCCAGAGCTAGTCAAACCGAGCTGGAGAGGATGGAGGCTACAGTTACAGGTTAAAGGCGATGAACTTAGTGAATCCATAACTACACAAATGACTTAGAAGGTAGAAAGGAGACTTTTCTATAAAAGCAGATAGAAAAATGAGGTCAACATTTAAACCTGATGTGACTAATAAGCAGATCAGTGGCTGCTGGGCTAGGGGTGGGAGCCCAGATTGACTGCAAATGCGGATGAAGGAACTTTCTCGGTCAAAGTGTCTAACACTGGAATGTGGTGATGGTTGCATGACTCTGCATTTATTAAAATCATTAAATAATATACTTAAAATGGGTGCTTTTTGTAGTATGAAAATTATAGCTTAATAAAGCTGTAATCATTTTTTATTTTAAAGTTGACATGTTTTTAAATTTTGTGATATTCACACTCTATAAAATAGTTGTACTGTATATCTCTGTGATGTGTTAGTTACATTAAAAATGTTCTTTTTCCACTATTGGGAATATAAATTTTTATAATAATCTAAAGTAAGATTCTTAAGTTTTTAAAATTACTCTAAATGGATTATTTTCATAATCATTAACAATCCAAATAGGAACCAAAATAGCAAGAAACACTTAGAAGAAATTGAAAGAAGACATTTCAGTAGCTTTCTCAACATTTACTGTCTTTTGGCAACCCAGTCTAACCCTTTTAACAGGGTAGTATATTAATCTCAATGTGTTTAAAGACTGACAGATCACAGGAATTTGATAATTTCAGAAGAAAAGTATTTTTAAACTCCAGCAGGCACACCAATAAAGCTCAGCAATAAATTGTGAGCATTCTTACCAAAAAAAAAAAAAAAAAAGATGCACATGAATTTTATATACTTAAAGTATTTGGAAAACACTATATAATGTCAGATATGACACTGTGGTTAAGAATGTCAGTCTGCCTTGACCAGGTACTAATCACTTGGGCCAGTTACTTTCCCCCTGATTCTGCATCTGTGAAATGGAGATAACAATAGTATCTACTCCCATAATACTGTTAATGGGGTAAAAAATAGAAATTTTAGTTAGTGCCTGGCATATGGTAAACATTCAAGAAACACTAGCTGCTATTCTACATTTATTGATATTATCCCTGGGCTGGGTTCAACATACAAGATGATTTTATTCTTTTCTACAAAGCCTCACCCCCAGGGACAGATCCAGTCCTTTACCTTCCTGGAATGCCAATTACTCAGCAATCTTCACGTAAACTGGAGAAAATGTTTCCAGCTGTTGTAACAGAAAATGTCTTCCAACTTTTGATTCATTACACAAGGTGTTATCACTTATTTTCTGGCACAGAGCTGGTGCACTATCCCAGAACTGATCTGACACACTTTCTTCAGCTGATGTCAAACCAAATTATAAGGCAAATAGGACAAACGAAAAGGCACATGAACAGAATCCATTTACAGTGGGGTCATTCACATTGGTCCTTCCAGGTGAGAGAAGCACTGAGAGAGAGAGATTTGCAATTATTTAATACATAGCATAAAGCTTCATTTTTGTCTTCAAAAAAAAAGTAATTTTAAGACCTAGAAAACACAGTTGCCAATCCTCAAAATAGATCCACATTTCCTCTGGTTCTTCCTCTAGTTCTCTTGTGCCCCAAAATGTAGGTATGTGGGTGTAAACATCTCCAAAGTCAAGTTCTCGTGCATTTTGATAATCTTGTAAAGTTTTGAAAGTAACTTCCCTCTCACGTTAACTGATGGTAGAAAATGAATGGGAACTTTACACACCTGATTCCCAATACACCTTAATGGGAAAGTGCAGGCTCATAAAACTGAGGGCTAGGACATTTAGTATTTATTTTAAGGGCTTCTAAAATATGCCACAAGCTTAGAGTACAGGGACTAATTTTAATGGAAATCTGTTTATTAGCATGCTGGTACACAAAAGTAGGCTTTTAATATTATTTGGATTTTTTTTTTTTTTTGAGACAGAGTTTCGCTCTTGTTGCCCAGGCTGGAGTGCAATGGCGCGATCAAAGCTCACTGCAACCTCCGCCTCCTGGGTTCAAGCGATTCTCCTGCCTCAGCCTCCTGAGTAGCTGGTATTACAGGTGCGTGCCACCACACCTGGCTCATTTTTGTATTTTTAGTAGAGACGGGGTTTCACCAGGTTGGCCAGGCTGGTCTCAAACTCCTGACCTCAGGCAATCAGCCTGCCTCGGCCTCCCAAAGTGCTGGGATTACAGGCATGAGCCACCGTGCCCAGCATTATTTGGATTCTTAATGTGCTAGAAGTGTTATTAATTCAACTATAAAATAAAACACATCTTTCAGTTATTTAAAGTACGAAGGCAATGTTACAGTGTTTCGGCAGTCACATTTTCAAACAGTACAAGGACATCCTCAAATAAGATTAACTGTATCAATCATCTCCTACTCCCATGAACATACAAATGTGAAAATGCAAGTTTCTCTAGTAATGAAACTCGCAGTGAGTCTGAAAGGACCCTTCCCTTAGGATTCTGTTGTGAGGAGTTCTCCCAAGTCTTCCACTGCCCACTGAAAGAAAACTAAGGTATTCCCAATGCCTGGCACAGAATCCATGCTGAATCGATGTTTCCGGATCTAACAAGTCTACAAGGACTTGCACATTTTAAACATTAAAAGACATTTATGTTAAAAAGCTAAAGCACAATCATCTTAATAAAACCCAGGTGAAACTCTTGATCCAATTTGGCAAAACCAAAGACAACTCCGTGAATAGTCTGTTCACCTAACAGGCTTTGTAACAGGTCTTTGTTTTTTATGGTCACTGTCAATAATTGGCACTCTGTACAATACAATAATATATGAGATTAGATTTTCTCCAACTGAACGTATCCCAGAGGCATCACAGCATGATCTTCAGAAATTCTCCTTTTTCCTATAAACTGTTGCCAAATGCAGCAAGGATTTAATCAATGGATGTGTTTTTTTCTCAATACACAGTAGCTAAGTCTACCAATTTGACACACAATGTAAATAAAGAGAAAAGCAATTTTTGCTATATAAGAAAACGATTGGCCAGGCATGGTGGCTCATACCTGTAATCCCAGCACTTTGGGAGGCCGAGGCAGGAGGATTGCTTGAGTCCAGGTGTTCGAGGCCAGCCTGGACAACAGGGCAAAACCCTGTCTCTACAAAAAAAAAAAAAAAAAAAAAAAAAAACCACACACACACAAAATTAGCTAGGCATGGTGGTGCACACCTGCAGTCCCAGCTACTTGGGAGGCTGTGGTCAGAGAATTGCTTGGGCCCAGGAGGTGGAGGCTGCAGTGAGCCAAGGTCACAGCACTGTACTCTAGTCTGGGTGACAGAGTGAGATCTTGTCTCAAACAAACAAACAAACAAAAATGATGATGTTACCAGGAAACAAAATAGAATAAGCCTGCGCTATTCCTTTCACAGGAGACCAATTCCAGAAATGGCCTGAGAAATATGTCAGTAATTTAACTCTTCCCAGGGCCACTGTATCAACCAACGACAGAAACGAACCTTTTACTGGTTCTTTGTATACAGACCCCACTTATTTCTAGGGCTTATTATTTTTTCCCTAATTTAGAGCTATAACCTCAGAAATGGAATTGACCTTCCCATTCAAAAAAGGCCCTGTTAATGGGGTCGCTGGGCATTGTATGGCTTTTTGCAAAGCCCTGTCTGCCCTAAGTGATGGGCAGCCCCTGCCAGCTGCCAGCTGAATTAAATAGGCGACACCCCCTTAGTCTCTTAACCTCCCAGGCTGTGTTATAAGAAAATCACTCTAATTCTGATCACTAGGTGGTTCCTTCACACCAGCTTATCCCATCCATTGTTGTTTTCCATAGTCAAGTCTGCAGTATATAAGACTGTTGGCCACTAAATCCTTGGGCATGTCTAGAAAATTATTATAGCTGGAAATTATTTTCAAAAGTTACCCCTCCATTCCTGCACACCTTAAAAACAGCCCACATCTTTCCGGGCATCGTCCATGTTGGGAATTGTCTCATGTGTAGGGACTCCATCTGATAATAGTTGAAGATCTAAAATCGGTTCTCAGGACCAGTTAATGACTTCCATTCATTCCCAGAGAAGACACCCGGAAGCAGCACAGGGATCATATTCAGTTTGTGCAGCGTATTGAGGGGAGATACAGACAACTTCTAACAGCATGCATATGCACTTTGTGGCATTAATCTCTTCCTCGGGATCCGTGTTTCCACAGTGTTTGTTCAGCCTTCCTGACTCTTTAACCTACGTTTATTCTCCATACAGGAAGCCATTCACCCTCCACATGAGGCAGCCCACTGAGGCTAGATTGCAGTGAGAACACATTTCACACTAATGCACTGGCTGCTTTCCAGAAAATTGCTGCTGGCAATCATATCTTGCCATCTGATGTCAACATTGGCATTGAGAGGATGCTAATAAAACTGCGAAATCAGCTAAAACTAATGTTTAATGCATCTACCACGCAACAACAGCCAGGGTTCGCCATCTTTAGGGCTTTGAATTCTGATGTTCCATTCATACTCTTCAGTCTCCTGAGCAGCACTTCTGAAACTTAAATGTGAATAAACACAGCCTGAGAATCTTGTTGAAATCACATTCTGACTCAGTAGGTCTGTGTGGAGCCTGAGGGTCTGCATCTCTGCCTGCTCCCTGGTGGCCTTGCTGCTGCTGTCTCGGGACCACTCTTGGTACTGAGGTTTTTATTTATTTAATTTTTTTTTTCTTTTGAGACAGAGTCTCACTCTGTCGCCCAGGCTGGGCTGGAGTGCAATGGCACCATCTAGCCTCACTGCAACCTCCGCCTTCAAGTTTCAAGTGATTCTTCTGCCTCAGCCTCCTGAGTGGCTGGTATTACAGGCACCCACCACCACACCTAGCTAATTTTTGTGTTTTCTTAGAGATGGGGTTTCACCGTGTTGGCCAGGCTGGTCTCGAACTCCTGATCTCAAGTGATCTGCCTGCCTCAGCCTCCCAAAATTCTGGGATTACAGGCATGAGCCACCGCACCTGGCCGATAGTGAGGTTTTTAAGAACACTGATGAAGCATACACCTGTGCACACAGCACGACTCTTTACAACTTATTTCTGTTGTGTAAGCAGTTTCTAGCTCCCAGACTGTCACTCTGAAAAGGCATCAGAAGGAAAATGTCTAATCTTTTTTTTTTTTAAGCTAGTGCTTACCTTGAGTTATTTTCTTCCTGGAAGATTTTTTTTTTAATAAAAAAATCAATTTTATGTTCCTATCTGCCAAGGCAACTTTGGTTTATGGTCTTCCAAGTAGAGAAAAAGGGAATAGAAAGATCTCTTGTAGGGGCACTCCTAGCCCTGTAATCTACTTGTTAAAGGATGAGCCAAAAGTTAAAACTAAGAAATGTCATTTCACAAATTGTAAGCATCTAATGAGGGTAGTCGTGAATACAGAAATCAACAAAGCACTATCTTCTTTCTCCCAGATATTTTGGTCTCACACAGGTGTACAAACAGTTCTAAGGCAAAGCAGAAGTGATTATCCACAGAAAGAGAACTACCTTGTGTTTTTCCCTCAGGGAGGAACTCATTAAAGATCATGGTGACTGTGCTCCCATTGACCTAAAAAGCCTGTTACCTGGCATGTACAAAACAAGACTGGACTTATGGAATCAGACACGTTTTGAAAAATGTGACTTTTTTCTAAGAGGATTCTAGACAGAGCAGATGGAGTCTGAGATAATTTTAACCTCCAATAACTGATTACACTGAACAGCACCTCAAGAATTGCTACTTTACATGCTGTTTGCTTCTCGATCGGACTTTGGAACATGATTACTATCAGCTGTAAGTCAGAAGACAGACAAAAGAGGCTCTACAGACAAGTCACAAGAGAGGAAAGCACACTGGGAAACTTGGCTTCAGGGGATCTGACCCTGGACAATGAAATAACAAAGTTAGAGAGGGAATGGCTTGATACGTTTCCCACATAAATGTGCAGACTCATGTGAAGGTGCCAGCAAGGAGCCAAACTGCACACAGAGTGGGATCTGTGGGGTTTTGTTGTTGTTGTTGTTGCTGTTGTTTGTCTGTTTGTTTTTAAAGAAAAAGACAGGGCCAGGCGCAGTGGCTCACGCCTGTAATCCCAGCACTTTGGGAGGCTGAAGCTGGCAGATCACTTGAGGTCAGGAGTTTGAGACCAGCCTGGCCAACATGGTGAAACCTTGTCTGTACTAAAAATACAAAAATTAGCTGGGTGTGGTGGCACGTGCCTGTAATCCCAGCTACTTGGGAGGCTGAGACAGGAGAAATCACTTGAGCCTGGGAGGTGGAGAGGTTGTACTGAGCTGAGATTGCACCACTGTACTCCAACCTGGGAGACAGAACAAGACGCCTGTCTCAAAAAAAAAACAAAGACAAAGGAAAAAAGACCGAAATATGAGCAAGGGCCATCTTCTCAATGCGACTGTGGGTAATTTTAACTTATCTTAATATTTTCCCATTTCCTTCAAAATTCTTTACATTGATTATATATTAATCTTACAAAGGACAAGACCAATTAAAAAATAAATCTCCCATCTGTCCTTTTGTTTCTAAGGCATGTTGTTTACAACATAGTTCCTATTTAAAATTGGATTTTTAAAGTTCCATTTAATTTCTGAAACAGACTTCTTTCATTTAATTTAGTTTCAAGGATTTAAAAGCTAATCAGGAAAATCTGGTGCAACATATTATACTCTGCCACCACAAACACCCTTGAATACTGCAGGTTTGTGTCTCTGCAATAATTAGGCCAGATGCTTTTCATGTGCATCTCCTATTGGCCCACCACCAATTTTTAAATCCATGGGACATATTGATCAGTTCTTCTCTTTATTCACTGCATGGCTAAGGCAATGTCAGGAAGGTTTACAGCAATTCTCCTGACTCAGACGGCGAGATGTTTCTAACAGAATATCTATTGTTCCCCCACAAAATGAAAGTGCTTTCAATAGCGAAAATGATCTAAAATTGGCAGATGCGTTCTTTTTCTTTTCTATACTAGAGTCTTTCATGAAGAAGCCCTAGCTAGAAACAACCATCATGGTGCGGTGTGCATGGTAATGTAGTGTGTGGCCACGCTGCAGAGGGCACCATCATCATTTACAGCTACACATGACCACAGCCCAGGGTGACCAAGGCAGCTCCTATATGGCCATGACCCGTAAGGACCTTGCTGAATACTGGAGCCATATGCTAATGCCAAGTGGATAGACCACAGCAAACTGGTCAATCATCCAGCTACTTAGTCATTCAGTCATTTACCAGGTCAAGCTCTGGAGACTCAAAGGCCAATAGAACACCTTTCTTAGCCTCATCCTATAAAATCGAAAGGAGGAGACAGGCATTACAATAGACCAGCATAATGAAGATGTGCATGGCTACATACAATGTACAGTGAACAGGCTCCAAGAGAGTGAGTTGTCAATTTTATATGGGGAAGATAGGAAATATTTCATAGACAAGGCCACCTTTGATCTGAATCTTGAGAAATGAGTAGGTTCTTGCTTTGCAGAGCTGGGGTTCAGTGAGATTACCTTCAATTATCAATGTAATCATCAATATAAATATATATAGCAACGAGTCCAATGCCAGGCACAGAGAAGGTATTCAACAAATGATACTAATAATAATATTACTTTCTCGGTGGGATGGATTGCCAATAGAAAGATGCCTTTAAGGAATGACCTGTACCATTGAAGAAGAAAGTGAATAAAATATCTGCATCGCATTCACAACTGACTGACAATAAATGGGATGATAAAAATACAGTTGTTAGTAGTTCAGGTACAGCAGATCAGTTGCAATGGAAACTATGCAAAATGACCAATTCTACATTCATGGTATTATACAACTACAAGCGTCTTACATTTTTAAGAAAGCCTGGAATATGAGAACAGAAGGGAGAAGGACTGATATTTTTAGAGGACCTACCATGTTTCAAGCCAAGGCCTTTATATACATATTTTGTCAATTAATTATCACCCCAATATTATGAGGTATGCATTATTATGCCATCTTAAAGAAGAGGAAATTGAGATTCAGAGAGTTGAACTGATTTGCCAGAGGTCACACCACTAATGAGTATTCAAGTCAGGATTTGACTTTGTATTAGTTAAGTGTCTCATTTCGAATTCCATGCTCTTTTTATTATATCATGAAGCATTTCCATGTGAAAAGCCACATTTACAAAGGAAAATATGATTAGTCATTATAATAGGATAATTTAAAATAGTGAGTCCCTTTGGCACATTAAAATATGATTTTTTTCCAAAAAAAGTTGTTAAGTGTCAGCTTTTCCATTATAACAACTACCAACAATTGGGTACCAATCACAGTGCTAAATTTGCCATGTGAATTGTTTCATTTAGTCCTCATGACAACTTATAGAGCAGGCATTATTATCATTATTATTATTCACAATATACAGATGATGAAACTGAGGATTATCAGGGTGTGAACTATTTCCAATAGGAGGATAAATTTCACTGTGCCCAGAGTAGAGGACAGATTTGAACTCATCTATAATTCTATGGAACTAATGTTTTTCCTCTCTGTCATGTTATCATGTATATCTATGCTTAATTTATAGCATACATAAGCAAATTTCCTCATTATAAGTAAATTCAATATACAGAAATTTTAAACTTAACTAATCAGTAAGTTGGGTAGGCTAACTTAATTTTCCAGGCTTGGATGAAAAACCACAAGCTAGATTTTCCAGACTGAAATCTCAGTCCAGGCTCAGCTGAATTTTTTTGTTTGTTTGTTGCAGGTATAACTGACTGACCAGCTGACTTTAAAGTCCAAGTTCTTTCTATCATCCCAACATGCTCCTGCCAGACAGAAAAGGCTCACAGGCCAGGTCAGGGCTCCAGCTGTCATAGAAGCAAGAGAACTCACCACCAGAAGGCAATCACAAAGCCAGTAGACTTGTAAACGTCCCCCAAATGCTCTCAGCACACTATGGAAGGGCTTTAGAAAACCTATCTTCAGTACAGCAGTGGAACACTAAGAGAACTTAGAATTCATTTTACAGCGAGCTAGAATGCAATTTACAGAAAACTAACTTTTGCTAAAATGAATCTAAGCCTTAAAATATACATCACTGCAGGTACCCATAATTGATCACATCCTCAGAGGAGCTCAAAGTGAAAAAAAAAAGGACTTAAATCTTCCCAATTTGGAGGCACTAACATCTACATAAGGACAGGTGTAGCTCATGAGTCCTAAATATTGACCAAGGATATGTGACCTAAAATAGTACATTCTATTCTGAACACTTTAATTCTGTAAGTGAAGTGTCATTATGATTCTTAAACTTCTTTTTCTTTGAAATCATCTATTTCCATCAATTCATAGCTCTAATAAATCATGAGGATGGTTTAACATGTGCTCTGAGCTTTTGTAGAGAATTTTAATTTGACATTTTAAAGTGTAAGCTAAATTACTTGTATCAACTTTTTTTTACTCCAATTGCAAACAAAACTAAAAAGTATTACATTCCCTTTTGCTACATAGGTAGTGTAGCAAATCAATAGTACACATTCTTTATACCAAGAATGAAGGGTTTTAATATGCTTGCAGAAGTTAATTAGAACTGTCACAGAAAAGTTCTACTAATAAAAAAGGAAAAATACCACTGCTGCTAATAGCTACAGAAAACCTCCTTTTCCATTCCAAATAAATCCTACCAGATTCTAAATTTCTTACATTTTGTCTGGAAACCTCTAGTTTCCACATTTTCTATGCTTATCAACTCCTATAGCCAAGGTCAGATGCAATAATAATTTGTACCACTTTTTTAACTTGTAAGAGGAAGACATATCTTAAGCACTCTAAACCCAAGAGTCGACCAAATTATTTTTACTTCAGATTAGAATTAGATATTAAAGGCCAAAAAGAAGAAAATAAAGACCATTTTGTGATATCTGATTCATAGATTCCTATTAATCATCATTACCATTTCCTGTAATCAAGTAAACTCCTATATTAAACACCTAAAATAAATGGCGGCAATTATTGACTCATTTACAAGCATCTTTTGGGCTTTATGTTTATAACAGGCAATGAGGATTCATGATCAAAAGATACAGAGAAGATGTAATGATGGATTAATTTATCAACAGCTACTGGGATGTCCTCAAAATGGCAGTTATGATGCTTTCTCATGGTTTACCATCGAAATCAGTTTATGGCTACCCCATACTTCAGCTGAGTAATTCCTAATGTTTTCCATATTGGGAAAACAATAAATTGTTTGCTCACTCTAGCATGCTAGCAGTGGTAGATTTTTTTTTTTTTTTTGAGATGGGGTCTCACTCTGTTGCCCAGGCTGGAGTGCAGTGGCGTGATCTCGACTCACTAGCAGTGGTAGATTTTATAAAGTACATGGCCTATGTGAAATGTCTATAAGATAAAAATATAACATCTCTGGGGTTTTTTTCTCTTCACTAAAGCATGCTGCAATGTTGTACAGATCTTTGATGTTGAAAAGTAGATAAGATAGGGATGTGCATTTATTTTCTACTTAAAGAGCAATCTAGTTTGTCATTGCTGTATTTCAGTGGGAAGGGGATCATTGGGAAGTGCCCTATCTATGTTCTTTATAGTATAAATCACCTACTTAGGCACTAGCTGTTCTATGTTTCTAAGGAAGGATTCAAGAACCACAGATTTAGCAGCTCAAGAAAGCCAGATTTGCTTTTCCATAAAAGGAGTCAGGAGATATGCAAGGGTATCTTTGTAGCAAATCTGGTAACTTTTAGTCTCATTTTAATCACTTAATAAATAGTTATACTCCAAATGGCCTCTGGGAGTAACTGCTTGGCAGGTTAAGTGAATAACCCACAGCAAAGTTCCAACATCCAGAGCTTGGACTTGGGCAAGAGGAAGAGACTCTCAGACTCTAAGATCCTGCAAATCCTCCCCTTGGACATGGGTTCAGGGGACATGATTTTAACTGTTAGCTAGAAAATGTCCCTTTTTCTTCTTTGGAGGTCTTTAACCAAGGCCCAGATTTTTTAAAAAAATGTATCACTGAAATTAAGGCATGGTAAGTGCTTCCTTGAACTGCCAGCCATGCCAGCAAAAGGACTGATGACCTGGTGAGCAGTCACCCTGAAAGTTGCAAGGAAGAGGAGGAAGGTCGGGGCAACCATTTGCTGAAGCTTCAGTGCCCCTGAATAAAGAATGGAGTTGCAATCATTAGAAAGGGTTTGCTCACACATAGGCTGCTTATGAACCACAACGGTCATCTTGGCCAATTGCAGCTTCCTGCAAAATCTTTTCTAGATTGTGCAGCATTTCCAAAATGTTTATTTCCTTATCTCAGTCTAAAAACATCAAAAAAAGTACTGTTCGATGAACTCTTTGCTTAGGGCTAACACAAACCCGAGAGGCAACTGAGCAAGGAGTGGTGGTAGAAACAAGTGAGAACAGCATGTGGTCTATGCCCTCCGGCGTCCGTCTCCTCTGGGTAAGATATTAAACAGCAGGCTCCGGCTTTCATGGTTCCATTGTCCAAAATCCCAGCGTCAACAGTTTTCATGCCATGGATACATCTGTAGGCTGCCCCAAGGCAATCTACAAAACCATCTTCCTCTCTACCCATTTACTCAAAGCACTCAAGCAATTCATTTTTTAAACAATTCTATTTCCTCAACCCAAAAACATGAAATTCTTTACTGGGCATTGGAATTCCCATATTGTTTATGGAGTTGATGTGAGGGTTCAGTTAAACTATTTTTTAAAAAGGTGGGACAAGTAATCTTAGGGTGGCATCTTGTTGGCAGCATACGGACCCCGATGCCACCACAGGCAGGCCAAGATGGTAGCAGTGCAGGTGCCACCCCACTATGGCCAAGCGTTATTCCACAGGACAGCGTGGAGGAAAGTGGTTTATTCTCAGAGGCTTATCAAGCCTCAGTCTCTGCCAGGGTTGTCAAAAATTCTACTCTAACAAACTGCTTATGGGACAGATTTCTCTTTTGAGCCAAAAAGATTCTAAAGACTCCTGGGGTCCATGAGGAAGCATCTTTGTTCTCACTGGGAACCCAAGGAATAAGTCTTTATGTTCTTTCCACTTTATCATCCAATTCCTCTGCAGCTTTTCACTGATCCTGCTATGAAGAGAACATGCCAACACTAGGGGAAATGCCACAGCAGCAAACTGAACGCTTGACAAAACAACAGTTGAGTACAACAGTCAGCAGAATGACTGCAGGGAAAAAAAGGACAGAGCAGAAATGTTTCAGATGATATTCCTTGGACAAATTACTCTCTTGACAATTCTTTCTCAATATATTTACATCAGTTTGGTGCTTTAACATAATCTAAAGTGGTACAGTGGTTACCAGCACAAGCTCTGGAGCAAGACCAGTTTAAATCGTAGCTGTGTGGTCTTATGCATGTTTTTAATGAGTTCTGTGCCTTAGTGTTCTAATCTGTTAAATGGGGATAATAAGCAAGTCGTTATGAGGATTAAACATGCTAATACATGCAAAGCACTTAGAACAATGCTCAATAAAGCTATCATCATTATAGTTCAAAATTGCTATTGCATGTATCATCATAGTTGACCCACAGCACTCTATAAAACACAGGTAATCATTTTATCTGTGTTTCACTGATGAGGATAATGAGGCTCAGTTAAGTGTTTTGCTAAAAACATAAGGAATCTACGGCTGAGCCAAGACTTGAATCCTGGTTTTTTGACATTAAACCTCGGATTCCGTCCCATGACTTTGGATTATTTATATGTAAACCACAGTAAACTAGCCGTTATCAAATATTGATTCTAGACAAATTCAGTAAGGAAGAAAACAACTGAGAACATCATACCTATTCTAGGGATTTATTCCTGAAATAAACAAAATTAAATAATCAGCTGATGGCAAATTTTAGCTAAAGTCATTAAAGCCGATTTTTAGATTCAGAGTAGCATTTTGGAACTCCCAAAATTCTGAAGTGCAGCAGGGAGAGGGAACATTTATCCATATGTATTCTTTGCTCTAATGAGACACTTTATAAAAACATTTATTTGAATAGGTAAATATTTATGAAAATAGACGAACTCCCATCTTGAGAAAATTCAATATATGAAAATTCAGAACTACAAGATGTTTGAATAACTCATTAGAAATGGAGCCAGTGAAGGGCTTACAAAATGTGTAAAGGTGAAGTTTGCCATCTTATTGCTACTATAATTCACAAGCCAGCATGAACTTTCTGGTCATTGATAGATTGATGACATTTAGGCTACAGACTCTTAAATATAGAAGACTAAGTCTCATCCATTAGAGAATCTCATCCATTAGAATCCTTATCCGCATGATACTTAGGGCAAGGGTTATGAGACAAGCAAAAGACGGTAAATACAAATGAACAACTGGCACATATTCCTTCTTTCCTAATGAATTTTATAATTTAGAGCATCTGAATGGATCCCTAAGGGAAATATTCTTTCATGACTAATACTCTTTCTAGGATTAGCATCTATTTCTAATTCAGAAAGTTTGAATGTGCTAGCCTTTAAGAACTTGGAGGAGTCTTCTATTTAATAAGATCAATCTTTTAATTCATGGATCATTTTAATTTTAATATTTACTATACATACAAATCATTCAAATTATCCCTCAAAAAAAATTTTTAAAAAAAGCATTTTGATAGCACCACATTAAAAACTAAACTTCCAGCAAAGATAGTGTGCTCAAAAATATAATCTGATAAACTCTGAATGACTAGCAAATCATGCTGTACATATAATCAATTTTTTTTTTTTTTTTTTTTTTTTTTTTTTTGAGACAGAGTCTTGCTCTGTCACCCAGGCTGGAGTGCTGTGGTGCGATCTCGGCTCACTGCAAGCTCCGCCTCCCGGGTTCACGCCATTCTCCTGCCTCAGCTCCCTGAGTAGCTGGGACCACAGGCGCCCGCCGCCACACCCAGGTAATTTTTTTTTTTTATTTTTAGTAGAGACGGGGTTTCATCCTGTTAGCCAGGATGGTCTCGATCTCCTGACCTCGTGATCCGCCTGCCTCGGCCTCCCAAAGTGCTGGGATTACAGGCGTCAGCCACCGCGCCCGGCCCTAATCAATGTTTTTTAATTCAACTCACCATCAACGTTCTGTCAAACCTGTACAAAAATAGTCCACCCAAGACAATAAAAGGTGATGCTTCCTTTGGGTTCATCTGACTAACTCACATTAAAATGACCACACATCCAAGTCAACTGATGTTCATTCTGTAGCTGAAAAACCTCCCTTTTATTTTAACACTGAAAAATACAAGATGCGTACTATTCTAGAAATATGCCTTTAAAGCTATCCAGATGGAAATATGTCATTTCTTAGATACATATTTTAAAATCTATAAAATGTAAGTAAATCTCACTAGTGAACACTACAAAGACTTAAAATCATAAAATATTTAGGTCAAAGAAATATGTTAGAATTTTCCCTACTGGTCACAGTTTACTTTCACACCTCAGTCATTCATTCTTAAGGCTATAAGATCTATGAGAAAACTGAAAACAGATGACAGAAAAGAATCATTATGTTAAGCAAATAATAAATGAAAAAGTAGAAATCACTGAGTAATTATTTAATCTTCAAAGATATGCATTTTTTTCTTACTTTATTCCTATGAATAATCCTGCTCAACTCAAACTTCTGACTGTTCTAGGGCCAGCAAGTACATATTTGTTGATTAAGTGACCCAGGCCCTTTAACAACTTGAGCAAAATGTATGCTTTAGCCACGTACACCCTCCGACTCCCTGGTTCTTGCCTTAAAGTCAAAGTCACATCACAATATGTCTCTTACCTGTTTCCCATCCAACGTGTACAGGCGTTTCACCACTCCCGAGTCCAGCTTGATGGCATCGGTGATATCGGTGAGGACCTGCTCAAAGGAATGAGCCGTTTTCTTGTTCAGCAGAATCCTGACAGCTTTCCGCGGCTTCACGCCACTTCTGATGATGGTGACCAGCTTGGGCCGAATGAAATCCTTATTCTCTCGCACCTCTGAAGGGCTTCCTTTAGCAGTGGCCAGTGAAGACACTGCCCGAGAAGCCGAGGTGGTCTTGACGTTCACCGACCAGTTGGGGTTCACATTCTTGGTGTACTCCAGTTTCTTGAAGGGCTCTATGGAGCCACATACATAACTCTCTCCTAAGGAAGAGAGAAATATATTTAAATTTATACTAAAATATACCCATTTCTTTTTTCCTACTTATCCTCTCTTTTGCCTTTTCTGCTTAGGGGCAAGAGCTAGCCCTGACTTCTCAAACAATGGAAGTGTGATTAATAATTAGGGAAAAAGAAAGATTTCTGATTGCTAATCTGGCACTGTCAGCAACAGATCCACATCCTGGAAAAACAAAACGAAACAATATTCCTCCATTTCCTCATCTTAAGGTCGGCGATAGAAATGCTGATCTGCTTGAAAAGACCTTAGAGAAGTGTGAAAGTGAATTTAAAATAGAAAATATTCTTTGGGAATTAGAGATACTTAAATCTGCAGAAAATTTCAAAGTTGGAAGTACCTCCATTTGCTACCTGAGATAATTTAAACACTAAGAATGAATCAGAATACAGCATCTTAAAACAGTCATATAATTTACGAATTTGATGAGAGTTGATGCTAAAGATTTTGTAAAGCCCAGTAAAGTTCCAAAAGCAAGCAAATAATCACCCTTCCTTTCTCTCATCTATATAGTGCCAATCACAGTGATCCACACATACTATAAGGTCAATTCATACTTGTTCATAAGTAAGAGGTTTTAGAAGTGTTCAACATACAAACTACAGCTTCAAAAATGGGCTCTAAAATAAATATAAGTAAAAGTTTATTAAAAGTGACTCCTTAGCAGGAAATCTTTTAATGAAAATAATCAGACTATTAAGTAGATGTAGATCACACACACAAAAAAGAAAAACATGAACCAAGAGACAACAAATTGTAAAATGACGAATTCTAAATACATATTTCATAAAGTTAGGTCAAAGCCTTTTGAAATTAAAGATTTTGTAATGGCTTTTTTCTGTGTTAATAAGTTTTTGTAACTAGGAATAGGTAAAAATGCTGAAAGACCTTCATAATTGTAGGTAAAATGACCGAGGCCTAATCTAACACAGCCCATTGACTTTTATCTAAGTCCTTGTATTATTTTTAAATTCACAGTGCAAGCATCCAAGGCCAAAGAATAAGTAGTCACATAAAAATAACTGAAGCAGGCCTTCAAAAGTTAAAAAGAGCAGTTATACATGTTACTGAACACTTGTTTTGCAGATGTTCTTAAAATATTCTCTAATGTGTATACATACACATTATGCCTCACTAGAAGTTGTATGAATAGTGCAAGTTTAACCAACCCCATTTCTATTCACCTGGCAGATCATGACTTGTCTCAGCTATGCCTTCCTCAGGATTTAAGTAAATATCAAAAACATATATGTATTTTTGATATTTTCTTAAATCCTGAGAAAGGCATATTTGGGTACTATAGAAACAGCAGTGTTTTGGGAGTTTTCATGGAGTGATGACCTGAACATGATAGTGGGAAGAGAGAACTGGAAATTCGGGCTCAAGACCTGGCCTCTCCAAGCATGTGACTTTGGACAAGTCCCTCAGATTTCTGGGTGGTAGTTTATTTATCTATAAAACAAAACCTCATTAGGTTTTTATGAAGATCAAATTAGAAGATAGAGATCAAAGTGATCTCAAATACAAACCTGCTATGTAAGTGAAAATGACCTGAGGCTACATACCCTAATCGTGCAGTAAGCCTGAAAGAAAAATTCAAAAACAAAATTACTAGAAATCGGTAAGCAGGTCTTATATTGAACAGTTACCAGTGGACACCACGTTGGGTCCATGTCAATGTGAGAATGCCCTAACACTCCCCAGTGAGACACACGGCATGTAACTGAGCTGGCAAAGCTAGCCTCTGTCAGAATTCTGTGCTAACTGAAGATATGCAATTGTCTGATTATTTATAAGTTTCTATACTAAGCTAATAACTAAAAGCAAAACAAAGATATAGAGAGCAGTTTACATTTCAACAAAAACTTTAAAAATATATTAAATTAGAAGAGGGAGCAGTTTTAAAGAACATAGCAACATGGAGTGAGTTTGTTAAAAGAGAAAATAAACGCTTTTTAAAAATATCTTCTTAGATAAAGCACCCTGAAAATGTTTAAAAGCCTAAGAAAGTTCTCCAGTTACACTGAGAAGGCATTGCTGGTTTGGTTCAAGCAACAATGATCGGAAGAAATATGTGTTTAATCTGAGCTGTAAATGTGAGGCTCCTCTGCTGGATAATCAGATTTAAAGACTGGAATGAGAATCTTAGAGAAGGATGTGAGACTCCAGTAACAGATGATACTGTGCTAACAGGAAAGCAACAGCTAAAGGAAGGAGAAGGAGCTGCCACCAAATCCAAGATCACACACCACAGTCATTTAGAGTCTGTGACACTATTCAGGAATTCAGGAAAGGCCCAGATGGATTTCCTTATGCTAATAAATTTCCATTGATTTCCTTATGCTAATACATTTCCATTTTATCATGAAAAGAAATTTCCATTAAATCTTTTCAAATCTATGTATTAACTATTTTTACCATAATCATAACACCGAACTTCTCTCAGCCACAAGAGATGTGGTTCCCGCCTTAATGCAGTTAAATTAAAGTTGGTTGTATTTTCTGATTTTGTAAAAAATAGCTTTTCAATTCATGGGCTAATTATCATCGATTATTATAAATTAACAAACGTGATTGTTCTGAATGGGAAGAATACATAGTTTTGATTTGGTCAAGTAGCTCTAGATATCCAGTGTTCAATCTCTTCCTTAGTGTGACTGAGAGTTAAGAGATAAGTTATAATCTTGTTTAAATAATCATTTTTAGAGTGCATTCAAGTATTGACATGAGGTATGTGTGTTAAGTGCCATTCAAAAATAACAAGACAGGGCCAAGCATGGTGGCTCACACATGTAGTCCCAGCTACTTGGGGGGTTGAGGTGGGAGAATCACTTGAGCCTGGGTGGATGAGGCTGCAGTGAGCCATGATTGTGCTACTGCACTCCAGCCTGGGCAACAAAGCAAGATCCCATCTCTCTTTATTTAAAAAACAAACAAACAAACAAACAAAATAACAAGATAAAGTAAGCTTACAATTACTGTAGTATACTTCCTCTTACATACACTAAGCCACCCCACACCCCGAAGTCTTTTGGTATAACTTCTACTGCAACAATGAAATAAAAGTGAATTTATCTAAAACAAACAAACAAACAAACAAACAAATAAAAAAACACAAGGTATTTTTGAGCAAAACAGCCCAAAATTTGCTTTGGAAGCTTTGCATTACTTCCTATAGGTGAACTTGAACAAGGATGGCATGATTGCAAAGCTCTTAGCGGTGGTACTAGAAATTGCAAACATCATGATTTTCTGGTTGGTTATCATACAACCAGTTTTTCTTGTTTGTTTGTTTGTTTTTTCAGTTTGTTCAAGCCCTAAGGATTCTATGATAAGTCTGATTCTTCACTTGAAATGTAACACTCTGGGTGTCTAAGACACTCCAACAAATAGCAAGATGCTGGAGCAGCATCTGGCTGAATTTTGGCATTTATGAAGGCCAAAAACTAATCTTTGTTTTTAAGTAGAGAGAGAGATAAAGAAAATGACAGTTTTTTTTTAAAAGTAAGGAAATAAGCATGAAATTATGTTTGGATCCAACTAATACTAAAATGTCAGAATATGGTAATTTCTTTCCTGAAAGATTTTAGTATTTTCAGAAAGTTGGAGGATGAAATAATATCTAAGTAAGCATACTAGATTATTTTTAAGATACTGAAGAGTTCCTGTTTAAAAAATCACCTATGTATTTTTATTTTTATGTTTCATTTTTTATGTTTTTGAGACAGAGTCTAACTCTGTCACCCAGGCTGGAGTGCAGTGGTGTGATCTCAGCTCACTGCAACCTCTGCCTCCTGAGTCCAAGCAATTCTCCTGCCTCAGCCTCCTGAGTAGCTGGGATTACAGGCATGTACCACCACACCCAGTGAATTTTTATATTTTTAGTAGAGACAGGATTTCATCATGTTGGCCCTCCTGGTCTCAAGTGATCCGCCCACCTCAGCCTCCCAAAGTGCTGGGATTACAGGCGTGAGCCACCGCGACTGGCCTGTATTTTTAAATGATCATACTGGCCATTATTCTTCAAAGCATAAGAATACATTTCCTCTAATAAGATTTATTATTTTAAAAATCTGTGAAGTTAATTCTACTTTGCCATTCGCTTCCATTATGAAATTAGAATATTTCCACTTAAAATGAGTTCCCTGGGCACTACTGAAAACTGACAATGTGGTACCAGTTCCCTGGGTGACTGGGCCTGCAGTGTGTCAGCTATAAAAGTGTTCCTCCACGAGACTCTATATTGGGGGATTCTACAAATTTGCCTCTTATTGTGGGAGTTTTTTCATTGGCTAAGAGTAAATTCCAGTTCTGATATTACTTAACTTCAGTCTGAAAATGACCTCATCTCCATCCTTCACATTACTAGAGCTGGTTGTTACCTCCTCTAGGCTTCCTTTAAGATCAATATGTGGCATAGTCAAAAGCATCCTTAAGTGAAGGATATCCGTAATATATTTCATTTTTCCAGAGGATAAACTTTCTGATTAAAAACTCTGGCAATTAAATTTCATTATTGTGAGTTATGGCAAAATCTAGGAAAAACTCAAATATGTATTGAAACCTCTGCAACTGAACTGAATTAAATTACATGAAATATTGTTTACAGAATAGAATATCGTAAAGTAGCTTCTGGATATTACATTTTATGAGGCAACTCAGATACGCACAGCAACATTTCATAATCTACCTGGAAGTCACTGGCTTAGGATGATTTTCATTGAGCTATTAAAGGCAAGAAAAAAGATTTCCCAAAGGTGCTTATGGGTCATTCTTTTGCAGAAGTCTTCCATAGCACAATAAAACATAAAAGTAAGCTTATAGAAAATGAACTTGAATGTGTATGTCAGACCTGTGGACATGTCACCTTCTCAAATCCAAAGCAACAGAAAAACAACATTAAGGAAAAAAAAATGAGAGATCTAAACTTTTTGAAATTGAAAAGTAGAGACTCTTTTACTTATTTCTTATTATAATAAGCATGGCTTATTATAATTTACAAAAATACAAGGTACAAAAATAGATGGCAAAGGATAAAAACAAAACAAAGAATATATGGAAAACACATGGAGGGTGCTTAAATAGTAAGCCAAGAAATGCAAGTTAAAGCAGATTTAAGATGTACTCTTGTACCTATTATAATTGTAACAAAAGAATAATCAAAATAAAGTGGTATTGAGGTTGCAGCAACAAAATAATACAAGGTGCTAAAATATATGACAAAGGATAAACACACAATAAAGTATAAATAGAAAACACCATTACAGACATTAAAATGGTAACAATCATTTTAAAAAGCAACATGGAAAACTACTTGGAGCCATGAAAATGTTTATAACCATAATCTCATTGCTAAAAACTTTTGCATAATAACAAAACAACAAATAACAAAACTGTGACAAGCACATACAACATTAACAATGAAACCTAAAAATTAAAAACAACCTCCTAAATCCTGAGTCATAGGTGCAAGACCTAACTTAGCCACTCTGGGAAGGGAAAGAAACCTAAGTCAGGAGACTATCTTCAAATAGGTTAGAAAGCAAGATGTGTCTACGAAAAGATTCCACCACAAGGCAGTAAGTGATAATTGCTAAGTAAGTGGTCTAGGCCATCCTAATTCAGAGGAGAAAGAAGTCACTTCCCACTTCCCACTGGGCTATCTATGAAAGGGAAATGGAATTCACACTGGCCTTGGAAGCAAGGGTAAGATTACCATTGACAAAAAAGAGAGGGGAGAACATTCCAGATAAAAATAAAATAATAATATGCTCTGTTGCACAGTACAGAAAGGGATATTCTCTGATATATTAAAACATTTTCTCAAAAAAAAATGAAATAAAAATGATTCCATAGACAGACGAGTTAGATAAAACCACATCAGGCAACAAGGTCAGAGTTTTACACACGATCAGCCCTGGGTGATAAACAGGTTGCACTGGCTGCAGTGTGAATGAGGGGCTGAAGTGAACATGGGGAGAGAGAAGTCAAGATATCACCGAGAAAGTCATCACAGCCGACCAGGAGAGGAGGTGAACTGAATGTTACGTATCCACACTAGGGACAGAGGAGTGGATGTTACGAGGAGTACTTAGCAGATACAACCAGCCAGAATTGGCAATTGACTGGATGTGGGTTCCGAGGGAATATGAGGCAACAAAAACACTGAAGTGATGACACTGAAAATTCTCTTTGGGCCTACTTCCCATATACCACAATAGATACAATTAGAAGGGGAACAGGTTTGGATTAGGCAGTAAAGAAGGAAATTAAGTTGACTGTGCACATATTAAATTTGAAGTTCCTAGAAGCCAATCAGTTGGAGATTTCCAGCAAGCAGAAATAGGAATGGAGAAGAGAAAACAAGTTGGAGAAATGTCTTAGCAGAATCAACAGAATTTGATGATAGCCTGGATTTGAGGGATTAAGAGAGAGAGACATTAAGGGTGATGTTAAGTTATGTGATGTCTTAGTCCTTTGGCTGCTATAACAAAAGACCATCAACTGGAGGCTTATAAACAACACACATTTATTTCTCACTGTTCTGGAGGCTGGGAAGTCCAAGATCAAGACACCAGCAGATTTAGTGTTTGGTGAGGGCCCCACTTCCTCACAGATGGTGCCTTTTCATTGTATCTTCACAGGGTTGAAGGGGCAAGGCAATTTTTGGAGGCCTCTTTCATGAAGCAATGAATCCCATTCATAAAAGCTCCAGCCTCATAAACTAATCACCTATCAAAAGCCCTACCCCTTAATAACTTTACATGTGAATTTTGAGGGGGTCCCAAACATTAGGACCCTAGCAGGTGGTAACACTATTTAATAAGAGCTGGAACATGAGAGAAAGAATGAATTCTGGAAAATGGAAAAGAATGAGTTCACAATTATACATGTTGAGCTTTAAAGAACTAAGGAAGAGAAACAGTTCTATATATCCAGGTAGTTGGAGTGCAGAAGAAAGATCTGATTTAGGAGTAATAGGCCTTAAAAGAGTGGTTAAAATAATGTCAGTTGATGAGATCACAGTGGATGATCCAAAGACAGGAAAATGGAGGACAGTAATGTTTAGAAATTTGGCAAGTAAAGAGGGAAAAGAAAATCACCATTAGAACACTATAGTAATAAGTGCTATAGGCAAGATCCACCAACAAATGCCAAAATTCATGGGCAAAAGCTTAAGGAGAAACAAGATATTTACACAGCATCAAAGTTTCTTCCCGAAATATTAGTTACAAAGGGGAAAATTATAACTTTAGAGTGAATATACCTGACAGACACTGCCTTCACCAAATGATCACAGGTAACCAACAAGACATATCAACATCATGTACCCCCTGAAATGATGTACTGAGGACAAAACATGACTTCTGTGCATAACATCAATCTAATCATCAGACAAACCCAAACTGTGGGACATTCTACAAGATAACTGACTGGTATTCTTCAAACTGTCAAGGTCATTAAAGATAAGAAAAGACTGAAGAACCGTCATAGCTTCAAGGAGAAGCAGACACAACAACTAAATGCAATGTGTGATTCTGGAATGAAAAAAGGATATCAGTGGGGAAACGAAGGAAAGCCAAATGAGGCCTGTAGTTCAACTACTGTATTGTACCAAAGTTAACTTCTTAGTTTTGTTCATTGCACCATGATTGTGTGTGCTGTTCCATTACAGGAAGATGGGTGAAGGGTAAACAGGAACTTCCTATCTCTGTGATACTTGTATAAGTCCAAATTAATCTGAAAATATAATGTTAAAGAAATGGAGCAAATAGCCTGGGGGAAGAAAAGGTTAAACTGAATCCCTGTCTCACATATTATAACAATATGACTTCCATTAAAATATTTTTTAAGTGAAAACATAAACATACCACAACAAAATGAGGAAAAATGGCTTTATGATCTCAGTGTACAAAGGACCCAAGAGGCATGAAAATCAAGCTATTAATAAAGAATAACACATTTGATTATATAATTGTTTTGTACATCTACACGGCAAAAAACACAATAAATGAAGTCACTAAAGAGAAATCTGGAAAAAATAGAGTCATGTGCCACAATATTTGGTTCAATGACAGACTACATATATGACAATGGTCCCATAAGATTATAACACCATATTTTTATTGTACCTTTTCTATGTCTAGAGATGTTTAGATACACAAATACCATTGTGTTATAATTGTCTACAGTATTTAGTACAGTAACAAGCTGTACAGGTTTGTAGCCTAGGAACAATAGGCTATACCATATAGCCTAGGTGTGGAGGAGGCTACACCATCTATGTTTGTGTAAGTACACTCTATGATGTTCCCACAATGGCAAAATTGCCTAACAACACATATCTCAGAACATATCCACACTATTAAATGACACATGACTGCCCTCTCAATCATTATTACAAAGAGTTAATATATTTAAAAGAAAAAAATTCTACAAGTTAATAAAAAAAACCCTAACCTGATAGGAAAATGATCATAAATGATGGAGAGGCAACGCACAGAAAATGAAATACAAATGCCCTTTAAACACATGAAAAGATGAAAATTAAAACTATGAGAAGACATACAGTTTTCTTTTCTTAATGGGTTAGTTAATGGGAAACATCTGATTTCAAAACATCTTGTTGAGGATAGAGAAACGGCCACTTTCATACATAAGTGGTTGGAGTGTAAACTGAATCCACTTTTATGAAGGGGAATTTTGCAAATAGTGCTTAAAACTTTAATGCTTGTACCTCTCTACCCAACAATATTACTTCTAGGAATTTATCCTAAAGATATTCTCCTACATGAGTGGAAAACATCTATCCAAGGATAGTCATCACACAACTGTCTGTAATAACAAATAATTGAACACAACCTAAAAGCATATTGATAAAAGACTGGTTAAATAAATGATGGTACCTTTGTATAAAGGAGTACTATGAAGTCAGTAAAAGAACACAGTAGTTTTGGATGTACCGATATGGAAAGGTCTTCAGGATATATTGTTAAGTACACAAAGCAAGGTGCAGAACTGTGGGCATAAAAAGTTACCTTCTGGGCAAATTACAGTACTGCCCCACTTTATCCATGGTTTCAGTTACCTGCAGTCAACTGAGGTCCAAAAATATTACATGAAAAAATCCAGAAAGAGACAATTCAGGAGTTTTAAACTGCATGCAGTTCTGAGTAGTGTGATGAACTCTCACGCCATCTTGCTTCTTCCATCTCTACCACAAGAAGGGCAAGTACAGTACAAAAGGATGTTTTGAGAGAGACGCCACATTCACATAACTTTTATTATAGTATATTGTTATAATTGTTCCATTTTATTTGTTATTGTTGTTAATTTCTTGCCATGCCTAATTTATAAACTTTATCATATACCTTGCGTCATATACATACCTTTATCATAGGTATGTATTCACAGGAAAAAAAGCACAGTATATACAGGGTTCAGTACTATTTGCAGTTTCAGGCAACCACTGGGTGTCATAGAACGTATTTCCTTCCAGGATAAGGGGGCATTGCTGTATATGTGTCCTTCACATGCACTGGTATCTCTGAGAGGACACTCAAGAAACTAGTAGGCTGGGCACAGTGCCTCACGCCTGAAATCCCAGCATTTTGGGAGGCTGAGGTGGGTGGATGGCTTGAGCCCAGGAGTTTGAGACCAGCCTGGGAAACATGGCAAAACCCTGTTTTTTGTTTTTTGTTTTGTTTTTAAAGAAAGAAAAAAGAAAAGAAAAAGAAACTAGTAAAGTAGTCCCCTCTGAGGAATTTTAGGAAGAGCAAATTTTACAGCTATTCAAAAAGTAATTTTAAAAAATTCAATATAGCAAGGAGAGGCATAGAGAAAGCCAGTGAAATAGGGAAATAAAGTAGAGGATGCTCTATTAAGGAATAGGAAAAGATGGGTAACCCAGAGGCTGTGGTAGGAAAGAGATTCCCTAACTGTGGGGTGAAGCATGGGTTTAATCCTGAGAGGGGGATTATGATAGAAACTTGGAAAAAGCCCTTATGCAAACTGCAGCTCCAGAGTCAGGCAATGTCCATACAGGGTTAGTGAAAAGCCAAGGCATGCATGAGAACCGAAGAAGAAGAGGGACTCATCTCTAATAGTACAGATCTGATGAACAAATTCACTTACTTGTATCCAGAAGATTACATATCTACAGAGTTTTTATCTTAATGTTTAAAGAAAATGTTCTGGCCCTCTCACATGTACATTTTCATAAGATGTTAAAAGAAGGACAAATCAGTCAATCCATCAATGCTCCAGGTTTACATTCATCTTTCTCCTAAGAGTTCAAAGGCTTTAAATGTGACACCTTTATTTATCATCACAACATTTACATACCTACAGTAGAATATAGATGGTGCAAAACTGGGGGAAATGAGGCCAAGTCTCAAGATGAATCACTTGCAGAAATAGGCCTGCAATTCAACTTTCCTTATTAAGCATCATGATTTTTTTAAAAAAACATATTAAGGCCATTTTGAAAGCAAACAAGAGTGTCACCTTTGGAATGCTCTTAAGTGTATGTGTGTGAATATGTGTGTATATACATACATATGTGCATAGGTGACACACATACAATCATAGACACACACATTCACACTGACTATATAATTTTGGCTCAGCTAAATACATACAGCTAGCTCTACCAACATGCTTAAACCACACTTAGGCATAATAATCCATAGATAAAAACAAAACAGTGACAGTGACCACAAGACTGTCATAGATAAAGAAATTCACAAATATTGTAATTCAGAACTTTTAGTCTGAGAGCAAGTGAGAAAGAGCAAGAAAATAACTATAAGTCCAATACACTTGTCACTGCACCCACTAAAAGGATTTAATTTAAAACTCAAACATCATCATATTGGAAGGGGAAATGAAAAGCTAATAACATGCATTGACGTTTACATAAAATTAGTATGTAAAGTCAGAGATATGAGCCTAATGATGAATATGAAGCGACGGTTTGCATTTTAACAGACTAAGCAAAAAATGTAATTGACAAAGAGGCGAATCTAAATGAATTTCCAGCTATTTAAACACTAAGTGCAGCTGCATGCTAATTGTCAGTGTTATGAATTAGAAAAAAATCTGTTTAAATGAAAATTCAAAAAATAAATGCAGCCAACATGGTGAACTCACACACTGTACCAAAGTTACCATTCATTCAATCAGATAATGTTTTTTTCCCAAAAAAGTCATTTTTAAACATCAGAATATTCAGTCGGCAGTTACTTCACATTGATTGAGGGGAAAAACTCAATATAGTAGTTGAATTCATAGCACGCAGCATCTTAGAGGTAGTTATGAGCTCAAGCTTTGGCACTAGCCTTCCTGGGTTCAAATCCTAACTCTACCATTTCTTTCTTTGTGAGTTTGAGCAGATCATTTAACCACACTGTACCTTCCTTTTCTCACCTTAGTATAAGGATAACAGTTCCTACCTCCTAGGATCATTGTGAGAATTAAATGTATTCATATATGCAGGGATTTGGCCAGTGCCTGGCACATGCTCAATAACTGAGAGCTATCATTATTACCTTCAGTCAAGACATCAGTCCCTCAGAGAAAGCATTATTTTGCAGTAAAAGACAAAGAAGATGGTGACAAGCATGCCATAATTTTGCTGGTCCCTAGATGTGAAGGGAGTACTGTCATCTACCACCTCCCAGACCCTCTCCTTGGTGGATGGGAGTCATTGGAGTATCTTCGGCCACTTCTAAGTAAAGATCATTTCTGGGTGGGAAACTGATTGAAGTACCCCAACCCCCATAGATGCTACACAAGTGACTCTGGAACAGAGTGAGGTGTCAACCCATGGCTGTCTTAGGATGTGCTTTGAGATCTTGCCATATTTTTCCCTACAGTACTACCGGCCCTCAGAGGGACGGCTTGTTGACTGGTCATGCACCTGACTTTGCGTATAACTTTTATCCAGATCCCCTAGACTATACCACCAAATGTTTCATTTAACCTTGGACTTCCAAAGGTCATGCAAAGGACAGGACACAGAAATTAAAGCTGAAACAGTAAAATTTCATGTTAATTCTTCTCCTTTAATTTACTGGAAGTTCCACCCTCTGAATAGAAGGAAAAAGGCCAAGTCCACAGGCATGTTGGCAGCATGTCAAGTCACCGAAAAGGGATGTGAATTCCCACAAAATAAACACAGGCTCCTCTGCACGCTCTCAAGGCCAGTCACACTGTGATCAGGCTGGCATTTCTGCCAAGGGATGAAGGGAAGCAAAAAGGGAGAAGTCCCCAGCCTTGAATCACATACATACACTGGTTACAAAGCAGGACAAGAGGGCTCTGTCAGTGTGCGGTCAGGGGAGAGCAGCCCCCAACTCCAACGGGGCTGCAACGGGTGCTTCCTGCTACCTGCACAAGAGAGGGAGGGATTATATGGCATCCCTCCTGGACCCAGTTGAGTTACACAGCCTGAGCAAATAGTTCTGGAGTAAAAATGAACTCAAGGTGAAATCAAGCTCTTCCAACACTCCGCCCGACCTCCCTTTCCCAGATTCTTTTGTGCCATCTACTTCTTCATCATCAGGGCCTTGAGATCTCAATTTCAGAAAAATCAACCCTCCAAAAAGGATCTGCTAGCTTTTTGTGCACCTTGGTATACATTTAATCCCAGTCTTTTTTCTCCAACTCATTTTAATTGGCGATGAGTTCTAAGGCAATGACAGGCTTTATGCTCTGTTCAAACAGGGTCAGTCCTGAGGCAAGTGTAGCCCAGAGTCGGTGACCTTCTCTGCTTGCATAAGATACCAGGCTGCATCCGTGGATGCAAACAGTCCTATTTCCACATTAAATGTCTAAAAAAGATAACGACTATTAACCTAAATTGGACTTAAAAAATTAAACTGAACAGATTAGTCCCTGCATATCCTCAAAAATCAGAGAAAGACAATAATCCTTTAAACTCAAAAGGAAGCATCGCAGTGGAACGAGCTGTCAGAAAACCTGTTTTGGTCCAGGGTCATCACTATCTTACCACGTAACCACCGACATGTCATTTGAATTTTCTGGTCCTTAGACTCCAAAGATAAAATTAATGGGTTTGATAGCTATCTAAGGTTCCTTTCAACTCTAAAATTTCATGATCCATTTGTCATTTTCAATTCAAGTACTTTCGGATATCGTGATAGCAAAAGTTTAATTTGCATTTAGAAAACGAATATAAACTATGAGATTGAAGAGATAAAATGGACTTTTAAAATTAATGCAGCATGGGTATGAGAAAGAAAATAGAGAATGCTGTAGAATTAGGGACTTTTTCCCTTGGCACATTATTATAAACTACCTGACAATACCATTAATTTTTTTTCCTTTTTACTCTACACAATAGCACATTCATATGTGTGAAACTATAAGGATCACAGCCATAAGGCTGAATGTCAACTGTCAGAGGGCAAATGCGAATCGGCTACAACACTGGAAATCTGAGCCTGGAACCTGTAGGGTCACGTGGGGGTTATCTCACAGCGCTCACCTTCCACCAGTTGGTCCAGGCTGGAAATCTTCTTGAGCCCATCAATGGTGTAGATTGTTCTCACTCCCTGGGGCAAATTCACGTTATCCGACAGAGTTCGGGTCAAATCAGCCAGCAGGGCCTCAAAAGATCGGAACCGGTCTGGGGAGATGGCATACACAATCCCTTTGAAGTATCGATCTCCGTTTCGATAGAAACGAACTTTCTTGGCCTTCTTCTCGGAGCTGAGCGTCTGCAGCGTGCGGGTGCGGTAGAAGCTGCAGTGGGCGCTGTGCGTCGGGCTCGGCAGGCCGTTCACCCGCGACCCTCGGCTGTATCTCTGCGCCTTATCCCGCTCGTCGAAGTGCTCCAGCTCCATGTCTCTGCCGAAGGACATGATGGACTTCAAGTAGGACCTACGAGCCCCAGAAACAAAAGCAGACACACATATTGATGTAGGTTATATATATATATTTTTGTTTGTTTGTTTTTGTTTTTGTTTTATGTTAGGGACAGGGTCCTGCTCTGTCACCGGGCTGCAGTGAGATGGCACTCACTGAAGTACTCACTGAAGCCTCACACTCCTGGGCTCAAATGATCCTCCTGCATCAATCTCCCAGAGTATCCGGGACTACTACAGGTTACAGGTGCCTGCACCACGCCTGGTTAATTTCCTTCATTTTTTGTTTGTTTGCTTGTTTTTAGTAGTAGTGATGAGGGTCTTGTTTTATTGTCCTGGCTGGTCTTGAATCCCTGGCCGCAAGTGATCCTCCCCCGCCCCCCAACCCCTTTGGCCTCCCAAAGTTTGGGGATGATGTTATTTTGAGATCATGATTTCAAAGGGTCTGCTTCAGAACAGCTGGGTGGAAATATTGCTTTAACTGATGACACATTTAATATGAGTTATCAAGTGGGACAGAAAGAGAAAGGGTTGTGAATTCCCACAAAATAAACACAGGCTCCTCTGCACGCTGGCAGCAGAAGAGGCCGATCCCAGTGGAAACAGCTTATTAATCAGCCACAAATTTGTTAGAAGCAGCTCCTAGGTTGCCCATGGTTCATCAGGCTTCAAACAGATATTATTCCCAACAGACACAACAACTTTCCAAAGTATTGTCCTTCCTTACAAAAGAAGAAACTGAGGCACAGAAAAATTTCCCCTAAATTGCTCCAAGTAATACAGTTGAGAAATGCTTGTACCAGCAACTCTGTTCCAGGTTTCCCTGACTCCAAAGCCTACCGCTCCTTGCAGGGCAGAGGGCTAATCCTGGTAGCAGGAAGAAAATAAGCTCTCATATCATCATACAGTGAAAGATAAGTAGCTATGGTGGGCTGGGACAGAAAGAGAGGGCAGGCAGCATAACAGTCAGATTGTAAAAGTTTTACATAATGTTTGTGTGCCCCATGGCCAGATGGAGAGCAAATTAAATCAATCTGTAGGTTGGACCAACTTAAAGAAGATTTTCCAACATATTCACACATTCAATATTTTTAAAAGCAAATTCACTATACTTCATTTACTTATATTTAGTACTTCAGAAAAGTTGAGTTTAAAAAAAGAAGAAAAAGGAAGAGAAGGAGGAGAAGGAAGAGGAACAACAAGAAAGGAAAAAATGTTTGGAAGTACATTTCTTGGTTCTTCCTTTCATTAAGGCTATCTTTGTGATTGAAGAAATTGAGGCTTAAAGATGTCGATTTACACTTGACCCCATGCTAGCTGTGTAAGCTTGAAAAACCTACTTGCTCAGCATCTTTAAGCCTTGATTTCCTCCACCACAAAATGGGAATGAGAACAGTACCTACCTCATAGTCAGTATTAACTATTAAATAAATTCATGCACATGAAGTTCTTATCATAGTGTCTGACATGTGATAAGTACTAATTTTTTTATTAATAAAATCTGTTTTTGTGTTCCTGGCCCTGACACATAAAGAGCTAGCAGGAATAGAATCTTTCCTTTCTGGCAAGAGAGGCCCCTGCTTTCTTCCTGATCTCCATCTCATGACCTTTTGAAAGGTACATCTGTACCCCCTGGTCCCCACAGCAAGCTGACTAGAGGACAAGTTCATCCTTGCTGAGGGGTTGGTTGATAAAGGTTTGTGGAGCCTTGCAGGGGAATCTGTGGTTTAACAAGACAATCTAGAAAGTGGAAAGACCAAAGCATTCAAAGGAAAGACATTTTAATGACAAAATTTCAGGCATGTTGAAATAGAATATCAGGAAAATGGAAAATTTGGAGCAAGAACCTTACAAGCACTCCCCAAGTCCCACCATATAGATGGACATCACCTTTCTGAAGGTCAGTGAACACTCACCAATGCACCACTGTCTCCCCAACCTTTCTTTGACCCTCAGTAAACTGACCTCTGATCCATTCAGAGTGGCTAAAATTTCACACCTGAAAGCATGGCTAGAGATTTGGTACTCCAGAAATGAAGTGAAAGAAAGCAATATTTATTGAAGGTCTAGGAGGTACCTGACACTATTACTCATCAACCAGTTGTATAATATGCTAAAAATTCTCTTCTAAACCTCATATTAATCCAACAAGGTAGGTAATATTATTAATACTCAGGTGAATATGGAATTTATCCAGGGTCCCAAAATTATAACTGAGGGGTTGAGATTTGAACCCAGATTTACTGTAACTCCAAAGCTGGTGTTTTCCATCCCTTGCTCCTTTGAAACTGGTTCCTCTTCAGCATGAGAAGAAGGATTTTGTAAGCCCTCACTCCTAACTAGCTCAGTGACCTTGGACAGGCCACATAACTGATCCAGACTTCGTCTGCACACAGAGGAAGCAGTGGTCAGCAGGCCTCTGATGTTCGTGATTCTATCTACCTGCTTATGGGTCTATTGCTGACCCCACTGAAGGTCTGGGGAGGGAGAAATGAAGTGTGATTTAAACCTGGAGTGTTAATGAGTTCAGTGTACTTTTTTCCCTCCAAATATGAAAACTATTTCTTGCCTCTTAATAACTCATAGTAGTAGAATTTGCATTTTTCAAAAACAGTTATACTATATATAGGCAGCTCTGAACTGGTTTCATTGATTTTGATGTTAGATAACTTTAAAACAATGATCACTTGATATCCAATCCTGTAGGCATTAGTTGTTAAACAGAACCAATTTTTGTCCATGATATTGGTAACTGCTCTTACTTTTTAATTTATATGGTTTTAAAGTGAGCTCTCTTGTCTTCTAAAAGGGAGTGTGTCTTGGGGGTGGAGTGGAAGACACGCCCAGTACTCACACCAACTCACTAAGCTCTTCAACATTTTGTAAATTATAAAGGCCAAACTCACTTTTGAAGTTTGCGTTTTATTCTTAAAGGCAGTGATCATTCTCCCAACACTAGGAGTTTGGGGATTTCCTTCCAAATTGATATAAACTAAAAGAAAACAAGCAGGGCCATAGGGAAGGATGGCACAGTTCTGTTACCAGAAAGAGTGCACATCGAATTCTCAGTGACTGACAATTGGCAAAGGCCAAATAATTTGGCAATAGTTTGAATCCCCTGGGGGAACAGGCTTTTAGGACTAAGAATTCCCACACCAGATGAAAAAAGAAGAAAAGAACAATTTAAAATAGAAAAAAGGTTTACTTTGTTTCATTTTATTTGCATATTTCCTCAAACTGGATCACAGGTTCATCCAGGGCAGGGCTACACCTTTTACTTCCCTTCCCTGAATCTGTCCAAAAGTGGGCAATGGTGTCGACAAAAGAAACCATACTCAGAGTGAAATCATTTTCAAGGCTACAGCTACCTCTAAATGAAGCACACTCCACACCCTAGTGTGCTGGTAATTATTCGTGGCAACAAAATAGGTGTTCTTTCCCTCACCTTGGCTTAGTCATGCATTTGAACCATGCATGAGCTTCTGAAGATCCACTGGCCTTCCACAGGTTCACACTTTCTGCACAGGAAGCGTGCGAGAACACACAGCTCAATGTTCAGAGGCCGTAGGTGGCCAAGGGCCTGAGTGTACATGTGCAGTGGCACCAGGATGGTAACCACAGCACCTCAGCCACAGCGACCACAGACACTGGAGGTAAGAAGGGCCACTGGCTCTCATCAGAGTTTTTCCTATAAATCCTGCCATTTCAAGAAACCAACATCCCTGATTGTTCTCGGTGGGATTTCTCACCATTTTGAGGAATCTATGTTCATCCTTCTCTAGACGAGCACATGGTTCTTGTTTCAGAAATTTACACACATATATACCAAGAAAAAATGGCATAAATGCTACCACATCTAAATAGATGCTGGACCTGGAAGTCCCAAGGCATATTTTAACCGTGGGATTAGGATTCAGGTGGACTGGCATGAAATAAAACGCACACATACCTTCCAGGCCCGTGCACCACCACGGACGTAGACATCACAGGGTGTGTGCATATCTTTTATAATTTTCCTCTATATGACCTCTCTTAAAAATCCCTTCTGACCTGCATCCATGTGACATTTCATACTTTAAACGCTGTCCTACTTTCCTTTCCCACTGAAAGGCAATATATTTAGGAACAGTCATAAAATGTATTCACGGAACAGCCTGCAGTGTGGTCGCTGAACGTGTGTGCACCGTGCCTGGACACACTCACAGGTGCAGCAGAGAGGGAGCCGGTTTGAATGAAACCTTTCATCTGCTCTCTCACCGACCAAGCATCTCCTTGCCAAATCCAGCAGCAATTCCGCGCAAACCTGGTTTTCAAAAGCAGCCTCTTTTGTGGGGCATTGCGGGGCTGTGCGTGCGCTCCCACTAGGAGGAAAAAATGCCATTTCCTCTCCGCAAGCTTTTAGCACTGCAGGTACTAATTTGAACATGAGGCAGCCTCGCTGTCCCTGAAGGAACTTGAGACCCTGCAAACGTACTTGCAACACCCACGCTGCAGCCACCACCACGCACGAATCGACCCCATCCACAAGCACATATCACTGGCCCGGGCACACGGAAAAGCACACACACAATAAGAGGCCGGGCCCGGCCACTCCTTCCTTGGTTCCCGCTCCGCAGCCAGTTCTGACAATGACAAGCACCTCTCCCAGCTCCTCCGCCCTGGCTCTCCATCTCCACTAACAACGCGAAAAGCCTGTGAGGGCCCGCTCGCCTGACTCCAGGTTTAAAGCCCCATGGCACCAAACAAAAGAGGCAGGTGCCAGCAGCCCCGGGGCCGCCCGCACGCAACGCCCCCGGGTCGGGCCAGGCTGGCCAGGGCAGGGCGGCCGCCTTTCGAGGAACTGCGGGCGGGGCGGCGGGGCCAAGCTGAGCGCCCGCCCTGCCCTCGGCGCCCCGCGGCTGCGGGCGGAGCGGGCTCTGCGGAGTCCCCCGGCCGCCCTCCCCGTAGCTCCCGTCCCCAGGGAAGGCAAACCACGCACCGGTCCGCGGAGAGACGCCGCCGGGGGTCTTTGTGGCCGCGCTGGGGGCCGCCTCCTGGTGCTGTCCTCGCCGGGCTGGGCGCGGCCGGGGCTGCGGGGCTGCAGGGCTGGGGGGCGGCGGCGGGGCCGGGCTGGGCGGCAGCAGCTGCTGGAGCGCGGCGTCTCGGTTGCGGCCACTAGTGCAGGGATGTGCCTCGGCCCGTCCTCATTGAAATGCGGCGCTTCGCACAGCCTCACTCCAGCCTCTCTCTCCAGAGGAGGGCGGCGGCGGCGGCGGCGGCGGCGGCGGCGGGCGCGCTCCCTGTTCTTGTCTCACTCGCTCACACGCCCTCCCGTCTCCCTCCTCCTCCTCCTCCTCCGCGTGCGCGCCCCGTCGCCCCCGCCCTTCTTGGCAGGGCGCACCCACCACGGCTGCGCCCCAGGTCCTCCTCCCTCCCAGCGCCCTCTTCCCACCGCAGCAACCTCGGTGCATCTGGCTTGACTACACCCCTAAACCTCCCTAGTCCCCACAAGTAGTCTTTGGGAGATGGGGGCAGATCAGATGGTGGAAGAGAACGTGGACAGGGCTGAGTCTGAGCCAGGAAGTGTGCAAGGCACAGAGGTGATATGGCCGAGAGATGAGGCCCCCACCGTCGGGGGAGGGAAGGAGGTACCCACACTCATACCTTTTGATGTGACCTCACGGTCTGACACCTTTCCCAGGGTATGGAAGCAGTGGATCACCTTCTCAACCTTTTTGCCCAGGATGCACCCACGCAGTGCCTCTTCGGATGACCAACCCTCCCAAGCTATGCACTCTGGTGCCCCCCACATTGGGAAGAGCTGGATCTGTTCATGGATCCCACCCATCATCTCCACTTAACCCCAAGACATGAGTCACTCTTGGAATAGTGACCTCTGCTTAGAGTCAAATATGTTCCAAAGGGCCCTTGAGAACTGAAGGGCCAGGTTTCACTGCTGGACACTTTGTGGCTGCCAAGGCTGGGTCTGCGGTGGAAAGCCCCATGAGCTCATGCGAGCCTCTCCCCCAGAGGGGGAATGTTCTCCTAGCCCAGGCTGTTCACAACTTCCTCCAGTCTTTGCACAAAAGTCCAGGGAGTGGGAGCAGCTCCCAGATTTTGGTGAAATCTTAGACTGGCTCAGTATGCAGCCTGAATTTTGATCCAGTTAATCTGACTTTCAATCCTGTCATCCACAACCTGTGTTTGTCCCAAATACACATAAGTATACAAAATACACATAAGTATTTTTCTCTCTTCCTGAGCCTACACCTTTCAATGGAACATTAAAATTTTATTTTTCTCTTGCCCATTGATCCCAGTTATGTGTTTCACTACTTATTATTAAAAAGTTCTATTCTGAAATACTTTCCAAGTATGATGTAAATGTTAAATAATTACCATTTGTTTTAAAACACAGCTCAAATGAGATCCATGCTACATATTCCACAAGTGATGCGATATTTATTTTTGAACTATTTAATAGCCCAGAGATGAGAGTACAGTGAACTCACCAAATTAACTAAATGCAAAGTAGTAAGCCTATTCTTTCACATTCTGAGGCAAAATGAGAGCCATGGGGGTAAATTAAGAGAAAGGAAGAAGCCAAGTACATCTTCTGGAGAACAGAAATCAGAGCTTCTTTTTATCTTGCCAGTGACAAATGCCAAGTGATTTCTTCCAAAATGCTAAGCCAAGAAATAAATTTCCTCTCTTAACCCCTATGGATATTCTACTAGGGTCATTTCTTAAGAGCTTTAAGTAACTCACCATCATCTTACCTCTTCCTAGCTGTTGTACCTAGCACACACAGATAATGTGTTCAGAGAATCACCTTGGTGTTTGACTCTCTCAGTAGCAAAGTGCTCTCACTAGAAATAGTTGGGCATCATTAGCTCTTTAAGGAAACCGGGGGCAACTGATAATTAAGTAGATGAGGACATTAAATAGTATACATTGGCCCTACAGTATGGTCATATCATTTAGTCCAGGACAGCAGGCTGGTACTAAAGTTCATTCCAGGGCAGCTTAAGCATTTGGCAAATCTAATTTATATTCAACAATAATTCCTTATTGAAATGAAATCTAACTAGAAAACTCCTAATTCAAGTAATTTTCAAAAATGAATGCTACTTCCTTTATATTACTAAGATATTGATCAAAGAAGTGAATGGAACTAATACATCCTTTCCCCCAGGATCATCTGAAAGTATTGGAGATCTCATTCTACCTCCCAAAAGCAAATGCTATTTAAGCTGTACCCCAACTACTGCCCCAAGCAGACACAGCTCTATATCCTACAGGTTGAAAATGACTAGGCCCCAACTCTCTCAGTGGCTCCCATTAATTTAGTGCTTGCTTTTTGCCATGCTGGGGGCTTTTATACATTTTCTTACTTCATTCTCATAAGAACCATGCAAGGTAGGCATTGGCATTATTATCCTCATCTTACAGATGAAGAAATTTAGACATAGAGAGGTTACATCATTTGCCCACAGTCATGTAGCTTAAAAATGTCAAGCCCAACTTCAATATTTAAAATCGGTATGTTTTAAAATTCAAGTCAGTTTTTCAATTGCTAAGGCCATATGCTTATAAAGCAATACCAAATTCTAGTGCAAAGTGTAATCTTTTTTGGAAAATGCAGTCTTTTAATCAAAGAGCTTATTACTTCATAACAGAGAGTTAACTCCTTGCTATCATGAACACTGCTTCTTTTAGTGATGGATCCCCTCAAATGTGTCTTTGGACTAAACTTCTCATGAGGACATTTGCACTTTAACCTCTGGCAACAAAGTGGATGGATAATCTTATCTAAGTGTGCTTGTCTTCCTGAATGTAAGGTTTTAGTGCAAACCAGGAAAGAGACAGAGAACCATTATTCTTCGGAATAATACTTCTTAATTCACCATGTATCTTTTTTCAGGTTCTTTTCATTGGCTTCTTCATAAACAATATGCTTAATCATGTAGATGCGAGTAGAACTGTAGAATGAGACTATGAGCAGGAAGAGATACACTTCCTGTTTTTCCCTCTAGGAGGAAGAATTTGCTCTGGCTCATTCATAATCTCTCCTCTGTGGCTATGGGCATATAGTGCTCCTGGGTTGGGAGACTGTGTATATGTAGTGGCTGCCACAATTGTGAGAAGCAGCTTTACAGAACATAATCGTCAGTCTGATTTTCCTTTGTATTTCTTTTCTTCTGAAGGCTCTTTATGGCATTTCCTGATAGTTTATCTAATTCCCTCTAATTACAGAGAACATACTTCTGGCTTCTACTAGAATCGCAGAAACTCGGTGATGTCAGACCTTGGCAGAAGCCTATCAATTTTTACCCAGTGCATGAATTCCCTCCACAACAAGTTGTCTTCCAGCCTCCATTCTGTTGCGTCTGTGGCAAAAGTGAAGAGGAATAAGGTTATCCCTTTGAGTGTTAGGATAGATCATGGAATTCTAGACACAGTAAATGAGATCTTTAAAAAAATTGTTTTAACTGGCTGTTTACCTTTGGTTTGGCCCTCCAAACATGCTGAGGTCCAAACTACATGAGATTCTGGACCTACACAGAGGAAGAAAGGCTCCTACTACTCTCATAGAGCCTCTATAAAATAGCAGAGAGCTTCTGAAAGCTCTTTTCTTCCTTTCCTGCCTAAATGTAATTTGCTTTAGTAAAGGGGAACTCTGCACAGCCCACTCCCCTGCTGGACAGCTCCTCAAATTCAACTAAGATCCACTTCCCTGGAATTTTCCTGTGCACCCTGGGTCTACCCTTTAGACCTGTGGAGAACAAATCAAATGGTCCTGGCTTTTGCTTGACAGTCTCATTACTTTCTCCCAAATTTGACTCCTCATTAACTAGGAATCCTCAGCCCTTCAACTGCTTCTCATTTGACATCTTTGGAAATGCTCACAGCAGTGCAACTGTCAGTGTCTCCCTCCACATCTGCCTCCCGGAACTGGGCATGGCACAGCAGGGGTGGTCTGACTAGGGAAGCTCCATGACTTCATTGGCTGTTGATACGGTGCTTCCATTATAGGAAGCTAACGTCTAATCAATGTCTCTGACAGGCATGCCATGCTATTGACTCATCCAGTCAATAAAAATCTCCATGCTTTTCACATGTTTTGCTCTTAAGACCACTCATTCTGCATTTGTTTAATTAGATTTGGGGGACCTAAGTCCAGTGCCCACTTGGAATTTTCCTTTATTAACCTTGCGTATTGTTATTTGCTCCCCCATTGAAACCTGTTGAGTGAGATCCTTTTGGATCCTAATGAGGGCGCATTATACTTGAATGATCCCTCCAGCATCCTATCAGTCTGATTAACACTGCACCAACATCATCATCTCAGTTGTTGATAAAAGCTTTCAACAGAACATGGTCACAGCAGGCTCCATCACCTTACTGCCCACGGTCTCTCTCCAGGTTGATGGCTGATGGCCAATGACTCTCTCAACGTACTCAAGTAATTAGAGGTTAACATGTTCTCTCCAGAAAATAATTATCTAGAGATCCAGTGATAGGAAACATTCACATTTTTATATGAAGGATTATATCCTTGACTTCAATGCCATTTTGAGGTCATGAGTTTTACAGACCACATAATTTTTCATTCATTCGTCCATTCATCTAATAAGTAATTTTTGAGTGTCTCCAATGTGCCAGGCACCATGCTAGGTAGAAGTAATACAATCATGAGATAGAGTTACAAATATCCTGTGCCCAGGCATTGGTAGCTTGTAGGGAGATTGGATTAAACCCATACTTACACAAACAATTATTTAAGTACTGTGAAGGAAAAGAACACAAATAACTTCAAGGAGAGTGTTTCTTCCCCGAGGAAGTAACATTTAAGCAGAGACCTGAAATTTACCAGGCAACAAGGGGGAAGGGCATTATTCCAAGGAGAAGAAATAGCTGAGTGAAGACTTTGAGTGGGAAGCAGCTTGTTCAAGGAAGAAGAGGTGGGCAGAGTGGCTGGGGCACAGGCAGACGGAGTGGAGAGAGGCAGCTGCAAGGGTGGGCAGGGGACAGCACCCCACATCCTGAGGGCCTTATTAAGGAATGTGGACTTGTCCTAAAGAAAAGGAAAATCAATGAAGGATTTTAAGCAGAGAAGTGAATCTGAACTTAGTAAAGTATTCAAATCTGCAGAGTTCTTTAAGTCCATAGATTAAATATGGCATCTCCAAGTGAAAAATAAAATTATGTAAAATTACAGGTTATTCTTGGTACAAGGATTTCAGAAAAATAACTTAAGAATGTATACTTACTTATACATTCTATCACTGCCCCAAGGAATGGAGTAATTACCCCAAAATAATGAAAATTTTACTTAAGGATCCTAAAATTAATCTCAAAAATAGTCACCTTTGCTAAAATACATCTTGTTTTTTGTTTTTTTTTGAAACAGGGCCTCACTCTGTCACCCATGCCATGAGTGCAGTGGCATGATCACGGCCCACTGCAGCCTCTGCCTCCCATGCTCGAGTGATCCTCTCACCTCAGCCTCCTAAGTAGCTGGGACTACAGACACTTGCCACCAAACCTGGCTAACTTTTTTATTTTCGGTAGAGATGAGGTCTTACTATATTGCTTAGTCTGGTCTGGAACTATTGGGCTCAAGTGATCCTCCTGCCTTGGCCTCTGAAAGTGTTGAGATTACAGGCATGAACCACCATGCTAAGCCCTAAAATGCTTTCAAATAGAATTTTATTTAGCCACACTCTTTGTTCCAGAAATTTTTTAGAAACAAATAATTTACTTTTTATATTTATTAATGCATACTTATATTAAAATACTGTATGCTACTCTGTTAATTATATTTTATATAATTATATTTTCTGAGAACTCTCACTGATTCTATAGAATACAAATATTTAAGAAGTCACAATAGTTATGTAAGTCTTCTGAGCATGTAGCAGACCTCACCTGAAACACCTGGGATTTTTTAAATTAGGGGCTTAGACAATAGTGTTTGTCCTTTTATAAAATACGCCCGTAGACTGAATAATTTCATAAGTAAAGTCAAAGAGTCATTGGCAAGTTTTTAATGTATCCCAAGGAGTCTTTTAAAATTTAATTTAATTTGTAGAAGTGGATTTTTAAAGGTATCTTTTAAACAAAGAGAAAACGTACTACATTTCTGCTGTTGATAATCTTTTAAGTGAAAAAAATCAAAATATTTTTGGTACATATATATTCTAAACTTTTTCATGTATATGTATATATACCAAAAGTGTAGCTTTAAACAGAAAAATGTAGGATGCTAACAGATGTAATGTATTGTATTATAACTTCTTTCATTTAACAATTAACTCAAATGTACCATAAATCTAAATGCAAAAACTGACACAATAAAATTTCTAGAATAAAATATGGGAAAAACATCTTTGTGACCTTTGGCTATACAAAGGTTACTTAGAGAAGACCCAAAAACATGAAACATAAGTAAGAATTAGTTAAGATGGCTTTTATGAAATTAAAAAACTTTTGCTCTTCAAAAGACACTGTTAAGAAAATGAAAAGGCAAGCCACAAAGTAGCAAAAAAAAATTTGCAAAATATATATCTGATAAAGATCTTGCATCCAGAATAAAGATCTCTTACAGCTCAACAGGGAACAGAACAAAAAAAGAGGGGTAGAAAGGCAAAAGATTTGAATAGACACATCACCAAAGAACACGTAAGAATGCCCAACATCTTTAGTCTTTAGGGAAATGCAAACCCAAACCACAATGAGATGCCATTGCACACCCAACAGAATAACTAAAAATAAAAAGACTCATGATACCAAGTGTTGGGGAGGAGGTTGAGTGGCTAAAGCTCTTCATCATCCCTATTTGGAATATAAAATGATATGATTATTTTGAAAAATAATTTGCCAGTTTTTTTTGTACCTGCTCTATGACCCATCAATCCCATACCAAGATATATACCCAAGAAAAAGAAAAATATGTTTACGGAGACTTGTATTTAAACTTTTTTACCAGTTTTATTCATATTAGGTAAAACAACAACTGAAATAAATATTTACTGGTGAATGGATAAACAAACTGTGGAATATGCATACAGCTATTTAAAAAGTGGAACTGCTGATACACACAACATGGGATCTCAAGGTATTATGTTCAGTGAAAAAAGACAGGCACAAATGACTACATGCTGCATAATTTCATTTATATGAAATTCCAGAAAAGGCAAGAAAACCAGATCAGTGGTCACAGGGCTAGAGGTGGGAAAAGATTGGCTACAAAGAAGCATAGGTAAAATATATGGGATAATGAAACTTCTACATCATCATTGTGGTGATGGTTACATACAGGTACCTATTTGTCAAAATCTACCACATTGTACACTTAAAACAGGTCAATTTTATTGTATGTAAATTATAGCTCAATGAAACTGATAAAAATTTCCATACACCAAATGCAAAGTCAAAAAACAAATGATAGGCTGGAAAAAATATTTGAAATACATATGACAGACAAAGATTACTCTTTCTAACTTACAAAGAGCCATAGAAATTTATAGGTAAACATCAAGCAATCTGATAGAAAAATGAATAAAGTGTATGCAGTTTTCCACTTTAGAGTTGATGCAAATGGGTATTAATCATATGGAAGGATGCTCAACCTTATTGAAAATTCAGGTTGAAGTAAACAAGGCAAACATGAGATGCATTTCCCCTCATCAGCCTGGCATCTATTAGAAAGACTGATAAAATATATTGTTGGCTAAAATATGGAGGAAAGGACACTCTTATACAACAGCTATAATTTTTTTGGAAAGCAAATCGCAAACAGCCTTTGATCCAGCAAGATCTATTCTACAAAAATAAAAGCACCAGTACAAATAAAATTGTGTCTAGAATGTTCATTGCTGATCTTTCCCTACCATCAATGGTAAAATTCTGGCAGGAAAACTACTGTTTATAAATAGAGAAATGGCTGAATAAATTGGAGCACATATATACATACTACAGAATAACATGCTTCTATTAATAACATATGAGTTAGGCTACATATATTGACATGGAGGAATATGATATGCTGTTATATGAAAAGGCAAGTGGCAGAAATATTTATAGTATCATCTCATTATTTGGTAATGAAGAGAAAGAAAGAGAATCTGTATTGTGTATCTGTTGGCATATAATTGTATGAGCTTACAGAGCTAAGGATAAACATGCATCCAAAAGTGTAAATATTGGCTGCTAAGGAGCCAATAGTGGGGGAGACAGATTGTTGCCCTTTTCTTTGTGTATCTCTATGTTAATGCCCTATCGCATGAACACTTTCTGGTTTTGTAGTTTGAAAAGAAAATAGTTTGAAAAACTGCACAAAGAATGAAGCATATTCCCCTCCCACTGCCCCCCACCCAGTGCTCAGAACTTTCACAACACTAACCTAGTACGCATGGATGTGACACCAAACTCTGAAAAACTCTCCTACCCTTCTTAGTTCTAATAAAATGTGAGGCCAAATGATAGAATATATTGTTCTTATAAAAATCAGTGGGTGTGGTTCAAGTAACAAATACACACACAAAGGGAAAAAGAACTCAAACTGGCTTTACCCTGAGAGCACTGAGCTTTAGTTTTCATAGCCTCCCAATGCAGGAAGATTGGAGACAAAACCTAGAATATGCTTATCATGAAATGCTGAAAAGGAAACCCCATACACTATCAGAGAAAGGGTGCCTATCTCAACATTTTGTTTTAGGTTAAGGAGGAAAATATTCCCTAAGAATTTAGGTATACACTCTGGGCCTCATGTAGGTTTGCAGCCTAAATTCATATGCTCCTGGTGACCTAAAAAGCCTTGAAGCTCTCAATTCAGTTTAAAATGGTTTTCAGGCATTTAGGAAAAGTGAACAAAGTCCTCACTGAAGAAATACATCTTCAAGCCAAGTCTCAAAAAATTCCTACCAATATACTTCTAAAGATTATAGGCTAATGGTGAAGAAAAGAAAGGAGGAATAGGGGGAGAGGAAGAAGTAGAAGGGGGAGGAGGAAACACTTAATAGATTAATAAAGAAAGCAACATGAGTATGAGCTAGAAAAAAGTAAAAAATAGAGTCAGAATTAAAATGACTTCTGATAGTGGTATTATCAGACATGGGATATAAAAATATATGCATGTATGGAGTATGTTTAAAGTAACAGAAGAGAGGATAAAGATTTCAAGCCAAGAGCAAGGGATTTTTAAAAAGATCAATAATATTTGAAAAAAGTATCAAAAAGAACTTGTAAATATTAAAGAAAACAACTGAAATTAAAATTTAAACAATGGCTTTTTCAGCAGATTTGATATAGCCGAAGAAAGATTTAGTAAACTGGAAATTAGATTTAAAGAATGAATCCATAATGCAACACAGAGAGACAAAGAAATGAAAGATACTGAATAATAGTTAGGAGTCATAAATAACAAAGTAAAAAGTTCAAAAATATGTCTAGAGCCCCAGAAAAAGAAAGAGAGAGAAAATGGGTGACAGAATACTTGAAGAAGAAATGGCTGAGCATTCTTAAAGAACTGATGAGAAATATTAAGCCCCAGATTTATGAAGTCTAAGAAAATCAAAATTTTATCAAAAAATTTTAAAAATAAAATTGACATATATACTATTAGAGTGAAACTGAAGAGCACAAAACCTGAAGAATAAGATTTTTTTAAAAAAGGACCAATTATAGTCGGTGCTCATTATTCACAGATTCAATATTTGAAAATTTGCCTACTTGCTAAAATTTATTAGTAACCCCAAAATCCATTCTTGCAGCACTTTCATGGTCATTCAGGGAGATGTACAATATGGCAAAATATCTGAGTTATCTCATACATACTTTCTAGCCAAGATCAAACAACACAACCCTCTGCCTTCTTTTATTAGCTCTTATACTATAAACATTTGTCTTTTTCACAGTCTATTTAGTGGCATATTTTTCGATTTCTGTGCTTTTTGTTGGTGATTTTGTGGTTTAAAATTCTCCTCAAGCATAGTGCTAAAATACTGTTAGTGTTCCTAAGAACAAGAAGACTATGATGTGTCTTTGGAGGAAAATACACGTGTTACAGAAGCTGCATTCAGATATGAGTACAGTGCTGTGGTCTGCAAGTTCAATGTTAATTAATCAACAATATAGATTAAATAAGGTGTTTTTAAACAGAAACACATACAAAACAAGGTTATGTGTTGATAAGCTAATGAAAATGTTGTGACCACATGTTCATGGAACCTCACCTTTTATTTTCTCTAGGAGCAGTGGTTCAATATTTAATAATTCAGTGTTAACAGTGAGTTTCTAGAACACAATTACTGCAAATAATGAACCTAGGAGGAATAAAATGGAAACCAGAGAACAGTAGAATGATATCTTCAACATGCAAAAAGAAAATAATTATCAACATAGAATTATGTACCAAAGAAAATCATTCTCAAGAATAAGGGTGACAAAAAGATATTCTTCAGAGGAACTACAACTAAAAATGTTTACTTTCCATAAATTCTCACTAAAATTCTTTAAAATGTATTTCTAGAATAAGCAAATTTTAATTGATAAGTATAGGGTGTATAATTTCCAAAATAATACAGAAAAATAATATAATTTTTAAAATTAATGTGAAATAAGATATGAAAGCAAAGTGAAAGAAACATAGAATAAGAGGAACAATTATAAAGCAGAAAATAAGATGCTGAAAATAACCCAAACATTTTAGTAATTACAAAAATATAACTATGCTAAAAACTCCATTTAAGAGGCCAAATTGCTAGACTGGAATTTTTAGATCTAGCTCTATGCTGTTGATAAGAGACACATCTAAAATATAACAAGACAATAAAATTTAAAATATAAAGAAGGAAAAAAATAACATACAAATACTAACAAAGTTCAAATAAGTATATTAAGGTAAAAATTTCTAGGCTTACGTAATGATAAAAAAGTCAATTGATCAAGAACATACAATCTATTTCTACCCACCAGCACAAAATAATATGACCTTAATAATATGAGGCAAGAATTGACAGAATTATAAAAAGAAAATAGAAAAAAATCAACAAATTTCCAAATATTGATTCATACAGTCAATATTCTTCCCTACAATGCAATTAAGTAGGAAATGAGTAATTTAAGGAAAAAAATTAAATCTATATATTTAAAGTATTTGAAATATTCTTTTAGTTGTACATTGTTCAAAGGAGAAATCATAATGGCCTTTAGAAAATACTTTAGAAAACCAATGACCTAAGCATCTAACTTCAGAAGTTAGAAAGAAAACAACAGGCTGGGCACGGTAGCTCACATCTGTAATCCCAGCACTTTGGGAGGCTGAGGCAGGCGGATCGTGAGGTCAGGAGATTGAGACCATCCTGGTTAACACGGTGGAACCTCATCTCTGCTAAAAAATACAAAAAAATTAGCCGGACGTGGTGGTGGACGCCTGTAGTCCCAGCTACTCGGTAGGCTGAGGCAGGATAATGGAGTGAACCGGGAGGTGGAGCTTGCAGTGAGCCAAGACTGTGCCACTGCACTCCAGCCTGGGCAACAGACTGAGACCCTGTCTCAAAAAAAAAAAAAAAAAAAAAAAAAAAAAAACAGAATAAAGCCATAATAAGATTTATAAAAAGACAAATATAAGGGACTACTGGCAGAAAACATTTATGATAGCTCTCAAGATTTCTGCATCCTTGAGCACACAACCAGTATAATCTCTTTCTGTTGACTGTGGATGCACCTGACTTAATTAGGTGAGCCCTTTAAAAGAGGGTTTAGAGGTCAGAGACAGAGGTCTGAGAAATTCAAAGGTTCAGCAGGTGCTCTTCTTCTGTCCTGGAGGTATGCAAATAGCCATGTTGTAAACTGCCTGCTGGGGCCGCATGGCAAAGAATTGTGTTTAGCTGTAGAAGTTGAGGAGCCAACAAGCAAATGGGGAATTCAGCCATATAACTATAAGGAAATGAATTCTGCCAAAACCAGTGAGCTTGGAAGAAGAGCTCATGCCTTATCATAGCCCCAGCCCCACCTTGAGAAGAGCATACAGCTAACCATACCCAGACATAAAACAATAAATCAGTTTTGTTTCAGATAGTCAGTTTGCAGCCATTTGTCATACAGCAATAAAAAATTAATAGAGTTGATTTAATGTTTTAGAAAACAAATACACAATACAGAGAATCATCAAAGACAAAAGCTGGTTCCTTAAAAACTCAAATAAAATAGATCAAACTTTGGAAAGATAAAGTAAGAATAAAATAAAGAAGGTGAAAGTGAATAATATTAAGAATAAAAAAGTAGATCTAACTGTGCATGCTTCAGTTATTTAAAAGATAATAAGAGTTTATGACAATACCTTTTAAAACTTAGATGAAATAGTCTTCAAAAATATAACTTACCAAAACTGACTTGAAAAGAAATATAGAATCAGAATTTAAATCTTCCCATAATGAAAACAACAGGCCCACAGGAAAAAAAAAACAGGTGAGTTCTGCCAAATATTGAAGGAACAAATAATTTCCATCCTGCAAAAATTATTCTTAAGTATAAGTAAAGAGAACATTCCCCTCAATTTATTTTAAGAGACTAGCAAAAGCATGATACCAAAATCTAACAAGAACAGTTTTTTTTAAAAAAAAGACCATTATAACTCAATCTCATCTATAAAAATAGATGCAAACATTGTCAAGACAAACTAGAGATATAAAAAATAAAACACATCTTGAGCTAGTAGAGTTTATCCAAGGAATGAAAGATTGGCTTAACAAAAGAAAATCAGCCGATGTTACTCATCACTAAAATAGCTTAAGGGAGAAAAATCATGTGATAATCTCAACAGATATAGAAAAGTATTAAATAAAAATTCACCATGCATTCATGATTTAAAAAATCTTGGCAATAGAAGGGAAGTCCTGAAATAGGAGCCCCCAGATCTACTGCAGTCATCCTGCTGACTGAAGAAATACTGAAGTATTTTCTTTAAATTAGGGAGATGATAAGGATGCTTATTGTTACACTGCTGTTCAAACATAGCAAGGAAAGATAAAGAAATAAAAAGTACAAGGATTAGAAAGTCATTCTTAGATAATATGACCATCTGAATAGAAAATTCAAGTAAATTTAATGACAAATTGTTAGAATTAATGAGAAAAATCAGTAAGGTGGATATAAAATGAATATACAAATATTAGTTACATTTCTATATAGCAGCAAAACAGCTAGAAAATGTAATTTAAATGATATCACTTGTCATAGCACCAAAATACAAAGTATCAAGGAATATAAGCCTTTGAAAAGATGTGTAAGATCTTCATGAAAAAATTATAAAATTATATTGAAACACATTAAAACAAACTTAAAATAGATGGTCAGATATACCATGTTCATGGATTGATTTAATCAAATAATAAAAATATAAATTTTCCTCAGATTGATCTATTGATTTAGTGTGATTGCAGTAAAAATGCCAACCATATTTTTGCTTGTGTTTTAATTTTTTGTGAAGTGTGACAAGCTTATTCTAAAATTTTTTTGGAAAGCAAGAAGCAAAGAATAAATAACCAAAACTCGATTGAAGAAAAGAACAAGGTAGAGAGACTTGCCTTATCAGACAAGGTTATATTATTTAAGACATTGTAGTATTGGTGCAAGAATGAACAAATAGAAAAATGGAATAGAACAGACAGCCCAAGAACAGAACACCATGCATATGAAAAGTTGTTTTGTGACTGAGTGGGCACTGCAGACCAGAAGGGACAAGAAGGATTTTTTAAGTAAATGAATCAGTTATCTCAATGGGGAAAAATAAAATAAAATTAAGACCCTAGAGCATATCATACTCAAGAAGCAGTTCCAAGTGGATTAAAGACTTTCATGTGAACAGAAAAATAGTAAATAAATTTGTAGAAGAGTATGTATTTTTTCAATGTTAGGATAAGAGAGTATTCCTTTAAAAGATACAGAAAATGCAAAGAATAAAGGAAAAGATGAATAACTCATACTACATTAAGAATTTATATTTACTGAAAGATATAAAGACAATTAAAAGATAAGCCATAAACTATAAGTTGACACAATTTGCAACCCATATGATTGATAAAGGATTAATATACAATTTATAAACAGCCTCTATACTAAAAATTAAAACATCTCAGTAGAAAATAGGCAAAAATACCTGAACAGGCATTTTACAGAAGAATGAACATGGTCAACAAACATGAACAAAAGCTCAATCCCCTTAGTAGTCACAGAAATTCAAATTAAAATCACAAAATACCATTTTACACATACTACACTGGCAAACTGAAAATGTGTGACAATATATCATAGACTAGATAGCATGAGGAATTTTTTAATTAAAAAAATGAAAATGTGTGACAATGTAAAGTGTGACGAGATTGTGGAGAAACCAGAAATCTTATACAGTGCTGTAAGAGGTGTATGTTGGTATAATCACATTATAAAACTGTCAGGTATTATGTAGTAAAATTGAAAATAAGCAAATTCTATGTACCAGCATACCTACCTCTAAATAGATAGAAGGGAAATTGTTGCACATGTACTCCAAAAGACGGGTAGAAGAATGCTCCTGGAAGTCCTATCTATAGCAGAAAAAATATAAAAATATAAATAATCCAAGTGGACATCAACACAAAAGTAGACAAATCACATGTGATATATTTTTGTAATGGCAAACTATACTGCAGTGAAAATGTATAAAATACAGTTACTTATGTTTGTTTACATGCTTCACACAAACCATGTGTTGAGCACAAATGCAAAACAGTTTCCATTTGTTTAACTGCTATGTATTTAGTAAACTAGGATTAAGCTTTGAGTTAAATGTCAAGTATGCAGTAAACGTAAACTGTATAAACATACAGTATTGGAATGATATGTTTAAATACCTGTTTCCTGAATTAGACTGTGAAGTATTCTAGGATAGACATTTATCTTCCTCAACTTTGTTTTCCCAGTATTTAGCACAGGCAATGTATATAACAGCCTGAGTTTTTCCCACAGCTGATCCTGAAACAAAGTCTTGGGTGCAAGTGGTTTATTTGGAGTAAGTCCAGGAAGCAGGAATGAGGTAGTAGGAAAGAGAAAGAAAAAAAGAAAGAAATCTAGTACAGTGATAAGTTGTCAAGGTGGTCACTACTACAGACAACTGTGCATTATCCCACTGGACCATCTGAGGACTCTTGTGAAATGCCTTCGGAAACATGTATCCATTAGTTCCCATCCCCTATTTCTCAAGGATGTCCAAGGCTTTAACTCTCTTTGAGACAGAATTGCACATGGCAGAGTGTAGAGCAGATTCCTTCTGGCAACCAAATTTCTGATTCAGAAAAGCTCTGGGACAGAAAGTGAGAGATAATTGGTATGAAGCTCTAGGCCAGGTGCTGCCAGGCTATACCTACAGGAAGCTAGTCAAGACCTTCTTATAAGTGACTGCCAAGGAAGTGGCTATATCATTACACAATGAAAAAGAAAGAGAACTAATATTGACTGAGGGTTTAGTATATGGCAGCCTAGGATTCATAACGAGGGTTATTTGACTCCAAAGCCCATGATCCTGTCCTACCTCCTCCCAAGGTCCTTCATTGACTGCTTCCTCCAGCACAAATATTCTGGAACATGGGGGTTTGCCATTCTTTATTATGACTATTACTAACTGTGTTTCTGGTGAGCATAGTTGAACATAGTTCCTCTGAATTTATTAATTATGAGTGACTTTTACTTACTGAGTTGTCTTTTGTCTTACCAGACACTTGTGCTTCGCAAATGTAAATTTGTATGCTTATTCTTTATTTGTGATAACCCATGAAATAGGTAGTAAGTATCCAGTTTTACAAATGAGGAAACCAAGGTTTATAGTTTAAGTCACTAGCTTTAGGTTACATGTCTACTTAGTGATAGTTTGTTTGTTTTTAACTTTGACGTACTTCCGCTTACTCAGAATGTTACTAGATTCATGGCAAATTCTCAGGAAATGCTTATCAAGTTGATAAGATCTACTTGAATAGTTTGTGCTTTTCTCAAGGAAGATACAGTTAATGATTTCTCCAGCTGTGCTTCATCATCTATACCCAAATGAACATTCTTTAAAAGTCCAAGACAAATATCATAAAGGGTGACTGGGAAATGCTGAAGAAATTTTAATTTAAAAACAAATGAGAATTGAAATATAGAAAACACTAGACTTATTTGGCATTCTAAAACCTTTTTTAACGGCAACTTTTAGTTGAGCCCCAAGTTTGTAGAACAATATAAGTACACTGCTCTAGGAAGAAAACCTCCAATTACTAGGAAAATGTCTTTCCTGTAAATCTCAACAAGGCCTGAACTACTTCAAGATGTGTTATTTGCTGACCATTCACTCTGCACTGTTGGCTGAGTCAACTCTTTACAGCTTCTCGCTAGAACCCTTTCAGGGTTATGTCACATTCTGCATCAATAACCACACTCCCACATAATCACATGATTCTGTGACCCATGTCGTATCAGTGCATCAGGTTACTACCTCATAAGACGCATTAGATGTACAGATTTTTTTAAAAAACAAACCCAAGGAACTCTAGCCATCCAGTAAATAATAGGCCGTGAAGGTTTATTCTTCCATCGACAAAATTTCCCTCAACTAACAGGCATTGTGCTAGTTGTTGAGGTCACAAAGGCCAAAGGCATGGCTCTGCTGTTAGGCAGACAGACACATTATCAAGTATGCTGACAATTACTGATGCTGTGATTTTAAAATGCACAGAGTACAGGGGGCATAGATGGAAGAATGATTAAGTTTCAGTGGTGAATTATAAAAAAAAATTGTAAGGGAGATTACAAGGAAACTACTAGAAAGGAATCAGTACCAAATGACAAAGCATAGGTAGCCTGTCTGTGATTGTAATTTATGTCAGGTCACCTAATCCACTGACCTCTACTAGCCAGAAGTGCAAGAGACTTGAGTGCTATTCACTACTCATTCCATCTCTGTATGCTCCAAACACTTCCTCTACTCCAACCAGCCTCACCCCTGTCTCTGCAATGTTGTCTTTCTCCCCAGGTCCCTTTTTGCTCCAGCATCTCCTCTGGCCTTCAATCTGTCTACATGATAATCTCACTAGAAATCAGACAATGATACTTCCATTCTTCAAAAGTCAACTTACAGCCTACTTTCTTGAGGAATCAATTTAAATCTCCTTAGAAAGGAGGCAAGTGGTCTTATATGAATTCAAGTATAATAGCTACATGTTGACTGTAATGTGACATGTTGGATGAGACCAGCCTTGAAGAGAACACCTCTCTTCCTCATCTTTGATATTATCATCCCAGAGCACCTAATACATAACCCTATAGTCTGGGACCTCTGTAAGCTCTCGGCAAATGCAACTTGTATTTAATCAAATTAAATGAAGAGCTTGTGCCTTAGTTCCTTCACCTATAAAATGAAAATAATAATTGTCTGTTCTCTTCCAAAGAACTGGTGAGTAAGCCACTCTATCCCTGGCACCTAAGATAGTAACAGCCATGTAATAGGACCTTAGTAAATATTTGCTGAATGAATAAGTGAAGAGGCTACATTCTAAGACATCTGAGATGAGGCATTGTATTTGAGGCTTTTAGAACTCAAAAAGTACCAGAGTTCTAACTAAAAATAGGCCTCATGGTACCTTCTTATCTTTTAATAAAACCTTCCTACAGTTTTTAAGATTCTACATTAACAGTATTACTCAGCAAGTAAAAACATTGAGAGACAGAGAAATGATTCTACCAGGATGAGAAGCATTAAAACAGAATATAATCTCAGGCCTTTTCCACTGGGAACATGTTCCCTTGCCTAAGAAAGACCAGGAATTTTGGAGGAGTAAGATTTATGTGCCCAGTAAAAATAGCTGTTTGCTAGATGTATGCTATTCTGCATATTAGAGGAGAAAAGTTAAAGGTACAGTGTATTTTTTAAAAATTTTGGTCCATATAGAATTCATACAGAAGATTATAGATATAGCTAAACAATCCTGAAAAATAATTTTAAAAACATATTTTCTCATTAGAAATTAGTCCATATTCAGACTCATCATAAATAAAACAGCAATTTTTTTGGTGCTGCAACAAATAAATAAGTCAATGGAACTTTTAGAGTGTCCAGAAACAGTCTTGCTCATATTTAGGGCCTTGATATATGATAAAGATGGCGCCAAAAATCCGTGGGGAAAGACACAGTCTTCAAAAAGTGGGTGAGAATAATTGTTCACCACATAGAAAAAATAAAATTAGATTCCTTCCTTCATGTCATACATAAAAATAAAATTCCAGATATATTAAAGAACCAAATATAAAATGCAAACTTTACAACTAGTTTTACCAAAAATGGGGGTAATATATTAAAGATTTTGAAGTTGAGGCTAGCTTAAGTTATAAAAAGTATAACTCACAACAGAAAAGTTTGACTTTTTTTAGATAAAAATTCATTTTTGCCTATGGCAAAGTGCATCATAGGCAAAGTTTAAAGGACAAATGAAGCCAAAGCAAGACTAAGCAAAAAGGAGGCATCTAGAGGCATCAGATTTACCAACTTCAAACTATACTATAAGGCCATAGTCACCAAAACAGCATGGTACTGGTATAAAAATAGGCATATAGATCAATGGAACAGAGTAGAGAAACCAGAAATAAAGCCAAATACTTATAGTCAACTGAACTTCAACAAAGCAAACAAAAACATAAAGTGGGGAAAGCACACCCTATTCAACAAATGGTGCTGGGATAATTGGCAAGCCACATGTAGAAGAATGAAACTGGATCCTCATCTCTCACCCTATACAAAAATCAACTCAAGATGGATCAAAGACCTAAATCTAAGACCTGAAACCTAAAAAATCTAGAAGATAACATTGGAAAAACCCGTCTAGACATTGGCTTAGGCAAAGACTTCATGACCAAGAACCCAAAAGCAAATGAAACAAACAAACAAAAAAAGATAAATAGATGGGAGTTAATTAAACTAAAAAGCTTCTGCACAGTAAAAGAAATAATCAGCAGAGTAAATAGATACCCCACAGAGTGGAAGAAAAATCTTTGCAATCTATATTGGACAAAGGACTAATATCCAGAATCTACAAGAAACTCAAACAAATCAGCAAGAAAAAAACAAACAATCCCATCAAAAAGTGGGGTAAGGACATGAATAGACAATTCTCAAAAGAAGATATACAAGTGGCTAACAAACATATGGAAAAATGCTCAACATCACTAATTATCAGGGAAATGCATATCAAAACCACAATGCGATACCACCTCACTCCTGCAAGAACAGCCATAAAAATTAAAAAATAATAGATGTTGGTGTGGGTATGGTGAAAAGGGAACACTTTTTTACACTATTGGTGAGAATGTAAGCTAGTACAACCACTATAGAAAACAGTGTGGAGACTCCTTAAAGAACTAAAAGTAGACCTACCATTTGATCCAGCAGTCTCACTCATGGGTATCTACCCAGAGGAAAAGAAGTCATTATATGAAAAAGATACTTGCACATGCATGTTTCTAGCAGCACAGTATGCAATTGTAAAAATTTGGAGCCAGCCCAAATGTCTATCAATCAATGAGTGGATAAAGAAAATGTGATATATATATACACCATGGAATACTACACAGCCATAAAAATGAATGAAATAATGGCATTCAGAGCAACCTGGGTGGAATTGAAGACCATTATTCCAAATGGAGTAACTCAGAAATGGAAAAACCAAACATCCTATGTTCTCACTTGAAAGTAGGAGCTAGGCTATGAGGATACAAAGGCATAAGAATGATACAATGGACTTTGGGGACTCGGGGGAAAGGGTGAGGGGGGTTAGGGAAAAAAGACAACACACTGGGTGCAGTGTACAATGTTTGGGTGATGGGTGCATGAAAATCTCAGAAACCATCATTAAAGAATTTATTCATGTAACCAAACACCATGTGTTCCTCAAAAATCTATTGGGAAAAAAAGGACAAATGAATGGAAAAAAATTTGCAGTGAAATGACACTTAAAGAATTAAAATATGTAAATATTCATAACAGTTCCAATAGAGAACATTCCAACAGAAAACATCCCAATAGAAAAATTAGCAAGATAGAAATAGGCAATTCTCAGAAGAAATACAAATAGCTAATAAATATATAAAAATATATTTAACCTCAGTAGGTATAAGAAATTGAAAATGAAATAAAAACAAAAACCATTGACACCACTTACCTTATATTATCAGATTAATTTAAAAAATGAGTGTATTCTGCCAAATGTTGGCAAGAATGCAGAGAAATAGAAACTCACACACTGAAAGTGGGAGCATAAATGCCCTACAGCTTTACTTAGACAGAAACTTGGCAATTTTACCATATGTGGAGGGTTGCAAAAATGGACATGATCCTTCACTTCTCCCATTTCCATACTCTTTGTAATGTGATTTTGCACATCGTTTTATCAAGAGGTGGAGTCCATTTCTTCTCTTCTTCTATCTACGCTGACCTTTTATTCTATTGCTTTTACTAATAGATTGCAGCAGAAGAGTCATTATGTCTCAAGAGTACTTTCACTCTTTCACTGGCTCTCTTGCTTCCAGCAACTGCCATGAGGACAAGCCTGCTGAAGAAAGAGAAACCACATGGAGCAGAGATAAGCTGTCCCTGTTAAGGCAATGCTAGACCAGCCAGCCAGTCTAGCAGCTGATCACAGGTGCATGAGCAAAAGTAACCATAAATTATCTGCCCCAGAACAAATGTTTCATGTTCAGGAATCTCATGTTCCTCAGAAGGACCATATGTGGACGTAAAAGGGATGCTCCACGGCAGCATCTCCTGGAACCCCATCCTAATACAGGGCTACAACTTACAACTCCCCAAGGAGTCCCCTGAACAACCCTGATGATATGGTCTGGCTGTGTCCCCACCCAAATCTCATCTTGAATTGTAGCTCCCATAATTCCCATGTGTTGTGAGAGGTATCCAGTGGGAGATAATCGAATCATGGAGGCAGTCTTTCCCGTGCTATTCTCATGACAGTGAATAAGTCTCATGAGATCTGATGGTTTTATAAAGGGGAGTTTCCCTGCACAAGTTCTCTCTCTTGCCTGCTGCCATGTAAGATTTGCTTTTCACCTTCTGCCATGATTATGAGGCCTCCCCGGTCACTTGGAACTATGAGTCCATTAAACTTCTTTTTCTTTATAATTTACCCAGTCTTGGATATGTCTTTATCGGCAGTGTGAAAATGGACTAATACACCTGACATGCGTACCTAATTGTGAGGCCTGTTTGGTATATTAGCAAATTAGGCAAAAAGCTGTTAAGTTTGTTTCATTTACTCAACTGTTTTAGCAGAATACACACATCAGGTCTGTTATTCCCAGAAGACAGGCCTTCCCTTGGAACATTAGTCTCTGAAGATTGATTCTTTCATGATGTTTCTGGAAAAATCTTGGTTGAATTCAAGAATCAATAGTCAAATAATTTCAACTGCTGAGATAAGAAGCTGGTGCACTAGATTTTTATGCATTTTCAAACTGTGGAAAAAGAAATATTTTCTAAAAACTGGAATTAAGTAAGGCAATTTTATATACATTTATTTCTAGAGATAAAAATTCAGATGTGGTTAACAAAAGGAGGTAGATTAAAAGTCTCAAGGGTACATTTTTTTTTCAAGCCAACAGCATCCTTAGGGCCTGAAAGCAGCAACTACTATTATGACATATTAAGAATTATACTAAATGCTTAGCATACATTATCTCACTTAATGTTTCAACAACCCTAAAATATAGCTATTATTTCCAATTTACAGATGATGATGCCGGGATATAAAAGAAATTAAAGTCACTTGTCTGTGGTCACAGAGCCAGTAATTAGTGAAGCCTTGCTTTAAACAGAAGTCTGACTCCAAAAACTCATTCTTCTAACCACCAAAATCTGCTGCAGTAAAACACACACACACACACATACACACACACCATTACATAATGCTGTGAGGTTCACAGAATCTTTTGTCATACATTATTTGACTTGATTCCTACAAAACTCTTATTTATTTATTTATTTTTGAGACAAGATCTGGCTTTGTGGCCCAGGCTGGATTGCAGTGGCACCATCATGGCTCACTGCAGCCTCGACCTCCTGGGCTCAAGGGATCCTCACATCTCAGCCTCCTGAAGAGCTGACAGGAGCATACCACCATGCCTGGCTACATTTTTAAAAGTTTTTTGGAAAAACAGGGTCTCTCTGTGTTGACAGGGCTGGTCTGAAACTCATAGGCTTAAGTGGTTCTCCTGCCTCTGCCTCCCAAAGTGTTAGGATTACAGGTGTGAATCACTGTGCCTGGCACTATAAAATTCTTACAACTCCCATCTTACAGGTGAGCTTACTAAGACTCATACCAAGGAAGTGTCTATTTCCAAAGTCACAAAGTTTGTATGTAGTAGATCTGAGACAAAATGTCCCAAATCCATATCCTTTCCAGCAGGTCAAGCTGCTAGATGCTTTAGTTATCATAAGCAGATATTATGGAATATGATGAACTAGAAGATAAATTATTCCTAGAGGAACAGAGAAATAGATGATGGATACAGGGATTTTTTCTGCTGAGGCTTGACTCAGACAAGCAGTTGTGGGGCCACTTTGCAAGAATCTCTTCGGAGCAAGCTCTGACTTCCTTCCGTCTGGTGGAGGAGGACCAGGACCAGGATCTGGGGTTCCTGAAATTAGCAAAATGAACAAACAAGGGAAGAAGATGGAGACCACTCCCAAGACCAATGGGGAAGGTAAAATATCTGACCCAGTCTATAAGCATTCTTCCCCTGGGGCCTGGCCTGGGCAAGTACCAAGGGCAGGGGCAGAGCCAGTGACAAGAAGGACTAAGCACATGAGGTAACAAAATAAAAAGCCTGCCCACAGTGACTGTAAGCTGCCTCTTGTGCCCCAGCTGGAGTGACTTAGGGGGAACTGCAATGCCATATGTCAAATCAAGATGGTAGAAATGTTACCCAAATTGATACCTGGCAAATTGATCAAAATTAATTTTCCCTTACATTAAAGAAGAAATAGTGATAGAATTGCTACTGATATTAGTCTGAGAAACTGCCTCAATTTTTGGAGGCTGATGGACACTCAGAAAGTGATTTAAATGTAAACAACTTGTTCAATGCCTTATTTTACAATTGAGGAAGTGTGTTAGTGGTAACTAATGCAAGCTGGGTGCAGTGGCTCACACCTGTAATCCAAGTATTTTGGGAGGCTGAGGTGAGAGGATCACTTGAAGTCAGGAGTTTGAGACTAGCCTGGACAGTATAGTGAGACTGTCCTCTCTACTTAAAAAAAAAAAAAAATTGGCCAGGCATGGTGGCATGCGCCTGTAGTCCTGGCTACTTGGGAGGTTGAAGTGGGAGAATCACTTGAGCTGGAGAGATTGAGGCTGCAGTGAGCCGTGATTGTGCCACTGCACTCCAGCCTGGGTGACAGAGTGACACTGTCTACAAAAGCAAACAAAACCCTAGTGAGAATGTCTCTCCAGTCTGGCTATCATCACCCATGACAGTCATATTTCTGTCATTGTCTCCTTGATCAGGAAAGGGAAAAGAACTATGCCGTGGGAGCAGAGACAGCTCTTCCCTGGGAGCAGTGCTTTACTGAGCTGCAACGCTCTCCCCAGCCCAGGGGCAGGAGTTGAACAGATCACTTGAATCACTTCTGGTTTCTAGATGCGAAAGCAGTCCCTGAAAGGAATTTCCAGGCGCTGGCTCACAGGCTGCGTGTAAACGCCCGGTCACGCCTCCCGCGTGGAGGATGGAGACGATTACTAATCACCAGCCACCTCCGAGTGACAGCAGAGGCAGGGGAGGCTCGGGGCCCAGCTGTCAGGCGCAAGGGCAGAGGTCAGCGCGGGGTCTCCCCGGAGCAGGAATGAGCGGCGAGTGACAGGTGCAGCCGCGCCATCCCCAAGCATCCCGGAACCTGGCCCGGAGGCTGCTGTGGGATCCACAGCCCTGCGCGCTGGGGAGGCGCTGCAATGACCCTGCGGCGGCGCCTTCCCCCGGCGTCCCCAAATAGAAACAGCACTAGTGCCCTCTCTCCGACCCCACCAGGGCCGCTGCCGGGCTCCTCCTTACTCAGACCAGGCTCTACCGACTCCGCAACAGCTGCTCACCACGCTTGAGATGCAAAAGGTCTGTGTGAATACAATAAGGGGATGCATATTTTCAGGCCAGAATTCACACCCGAGCATGATTTTCACCGCGTGATTGACTTAGGTGAATTTAAAATACCCCGAGCCTCATAAATAAATTGCGCTGGGGCTTTAAATTGGCAAAATGAGTTACTGACTTCCCTGACTCTACTTAACATTGCACCTACCTATGTTTTGAGGAAGTGGAGGGGAAAGTCTTTCATGACTGTCTTAGACTCCAAGTCATTAGGTCTATTAGTTTGTTTTTTTCTTTTCTCATCAATACAATTGACTTGATCTTGCACTTCCCCAGGCAACTTTCTGTAATTAAGGGTCTCTGGAACTAACTAATAAAGTACAATCAGTGCCGATGTGAGAAACAATAGTTACAAGAACATATACCATGTTTAAAAATATTTAAATACTCAAAGTCCCCAAATTATTCATTCTTTAAAACAAGTGAAAGAGTTTGTAAGAGAAAATCAACCATGCGCTGAGGATAATACACAAAAAATTTGACCTTAACAAATTTCTGAGATAATAAGCTCTCTATTTTAGGTCATTAAAAAAAATCTCGAAATTTTGCAGAGTTTGACATTGCCAATTTGCTCACAGTCATTGACTGCTGAAACAGATGCCAATGATCAAGTTGCCCACAAAAAAGAATAAAGCTTCTTTCATAATGAGGCCTATGATGAACTGATTAAATAAGTTAGTCAAGCAAATTTCTGGAAGAAAATACTTCATGCAGAGAGAATTGCGAGTGCAAAGCCCTGAGGTAGGGTTGTTCAAGTAAAACCCAGGTGACCATCGTCAATGAGCTGAGTGACAGAGGGGAAGAGCTGTTGGAGATGATGTTGTTGGACAGGTTGCAAGGACTGAGGTCCTAAAAGGTCTCATAGACTCATAGTAAAGACTGCTTTTCTGTGAATGAGATGAGAGGTCATTGGAAGTTTGCAAAGAAATGGCATAATCTGATTTAAACATTAAAAAGACCGTTCTGTCTACTACGTGAAACAGATTGAGCAAGGGAAGGTGAAAGCAGTAAGACTAGTTAGGAGGCCATTATCTGGGTGAGAGATATTGGTGGCCTGGACCAGGATGAGTACTGTCCTTCACTGGAGTGAAGTGGTCAGGTACTGATGACGTTTTGAAACTCAGAAAGTCAAGATTTGCTGATCAATCAAATGGAGAGTATGAGAGAGAGAGAGAGGAGACAATGACTCAAAGATTTCTGGCTTGGTGACGAATGGGTTTGCCATTTGCTAAAAGAAAGGGAGAGGAATGGTGGGAAAGGGAATCAACAGTTCAGTTTTTGTCTTGTGTGGTGACCCCATAGCCTTCTCTTTAACCCAGCGGCTTTCACCCAATATTGTAATTGGCCCCCAAGCTGCCTGACTGCTTTCTCCTTTGACTTGAAACAGATCCCACTCCGAAATCTCCCCTTTATAAACATTTTGGGTCTTCTTCATATTGTCTGTTATTCAGGAAAAAATTGCCAAACATGATTTTCAGAAGTTGATATCATAAAAACATTGCGATTATCCTTTTGTGTCTTGGACATCAGCCATTGAGAATCACTGCTCCCACCTGAGCATTTCATTTCTGTTTCTATGCAGGTTCTGATCCACTAAATAGAAAGGAAAAGACCTTTACACTCCCTTTAGCAAGAAATCTTCTGCTCCTGCAGGAAGGTCCACCTGAAAACAGAGGGCCCATAACACTCGTTGGGAAGCACCAACAGACATCCCAGACTCTCCTCATCCCATTTCCTAGTAGCTCCCTGGCACCACTGTTTGATGATAGCTTGTTGAAATGGATGCCTGTCGAAATGGTGAAGGTGAACAGTGTGAGATGTCAAAAGAAACATATGACTAACAATAAAGATAAGCTCACAAATTATGTATTTTTTTCCAAAGTGAATTGGAGCTAGCTAAAATGTACCCCTCTATTTTTGTCATTCTCCCTTGTGTTCAAGAGAGAGAACAGGGAGGAATTGCTGCTTGTGTGTTGGGAATTTCACAGAATCTTGGGCATCCCCACAAGAGTGATCGCTCATGTAAGTGGCATCCATTTTTGTGAATCAGAAAAAAAAAAAAAAAAAAAAAAAGAAAAGAAAAAGAAAAAGATTGAAGGCTGCTGGCTTAGCTACCTAAGGACAGCAGTGTGGAAGGACTCAGAGGAAATGGAGGACGTTGCTCCTGCTTTTGCAAAGCTTGCAATTTTATGATCTTATTAAAATAAAGCTTATTGTTTTAATTTTATCCAGATGTATAGACAGAGGCCAATTTATTGGGAGCATTTCCTCTATCTGTGGGGTGCTGAGTTTATAGACTTACATTAGTTTTTTCCAGTGATCACCCCCTCTTGTAACCTTCCTTCCTCCTGCCTCATCTCACACACAAGAGCAGTGGCTATCATCAAAGTTATTGATTTATGCCTCAAGCAGGCAGGAAGTCGAACAAAGCAGCCTGAGAAAGCAGCAGAGGCAGCTGCTTACCCAAGAGGATTTGTGGGGAGGAATCTCCTGGCATAAAACTTATTTGCTCCCACTGGCCTCAGATGAGAACAGTATCAACGACAATAATAATAGCAGCTAATGCATAATAAATGGTTACCATGTGCCAGGCCCATTCTCTCGTTTCATTTTCCCACAGCCTTGCTAGGCAGCTTCTGTTAACTCCTCATTTTCACAGATTAGGAAACTGAGGCAAGAGGGGTCAGGGAGACTGCTCATGGTCACCTACTAGTAGGTGATGCAGCTCGCACTTCAACGGAGGTTTGTCTGACTCTAAAGCTCTTGCACTACTGGCTTCACACCCAGCCTGGCTTCAAACTCTCTTTTGAATCACTTTTTGTTTTTTTTGGTCAGAACATACAGGCAAAGAAATTACCTTCAGAAGGTTGGTAGGAAAAATAAACACTCTGCACGGCTGGTGTAGGCACAGCAATATGCAGGTTTTTGGTTGTCTTGACAAGGCTATATTGAAGACAAAAGGCTGTTGGAGTGGGTTTAACAAAGAAAAAGAATTTGAGAGAGGAATTGGAGACAAGTATGAACTATTTTGAAAACTTTTGCTCCAAAGGGGAACATTCTTTCAAAGGTGATAGAAGCGAAAAATAAAGTAAGCTAAAACAAGATTCCCAGATAAATGCATTGGCAATAGATCTTAACTGGTAAATAAGTGAGACTATATTCAATACAACGCTAATCTTTTGATGTTGATATCGTATGAGGCAGCCAGACTTTTCCACTGGGGTAAGGGCACATGGGATGGGGCCACTCCCCTAGATAAATTATAGAATTGAAGAGAGCCGTGGTCCGGCATTATTTGCCATGCTCTTAGATTTAACATACACCAACTTTCAGTCCCATTTTTTGCCCAGAGTGCTGTGAAAACCAACAAGGAATCAAATATGTGGATCTGAGCAAAAATGTTAAAACTTTCGTTTCAAAAAGCTGGGAATTCTTAAGATCAAGACAAATGTGCAGTCATGGATGAAAAATCAACCACACATAATCTCAGCTTTCAACTGAGTCATGTAAAAACACTTGTCACGAAGAAAACACACCTTTGTGATGATGCAAGTGTTAAGAATAACAAGAAAGAATGTAAATAGTAAAGGAAAACCTTGCAGCAGGGTAGGGCATCCCTGTATTTCCAATTATTTATATCCAGGCAACCCATACTTTTCGCCCTGCCTACCAGTCTGCTTTTGATGAGTCGTTACCACCCTGTCATTCCCCCAAGGCCTGAAATTATTTCGGTTTTCTGGCCTTGAAAATGCTTTCTGTGTTTGATGAAGTATTACTTTGAAGACCCAAGGTTTCCAAATATTGAAGCTTCTATATATTCTCAGCCATATATTATTCTATTTTAATTTTGAAAATTACAGTTGTTTGCAAAGGCTATTTTTGTTGAGGAGGTGTTAATTATTTTCTGGGCCTAAATTGTGATAGCTGGCCTAGTTATTGCAGGTCCAACAGTGAACTCGGTTTATTATTGCTTTGATTTAGCTCCACTGAGGGACTGACCTAAAATGTCTTTTCTTTCTAAAGCCAGAGAATTTAATACTGTGATTGGATTGTTGTAATGGTTTCCTAACCAGTCTCCCTGCTTTTTTCTTCATCCTCACCTCCCAACCCATATTCTATTCTCGAGGTAGCAGCTAAGTGAACTTTCAGTGCAAAGATCATACCATGTCATTCCTCTGTTAAAAACCTCCCAAGGGCTTCACTCCACAAAAATGAAAAAGTCCTTATGTTGTGCGATCTGGTCCCTGCTATGTGTAATAACTTGAACAAACCTCACAAACATCACACTGGGCAAAAGAAAATATGCACAGAGAAATACATACAGTAATTCCAGCTACTCGGGAGGCTGAGGCAGGAGAATCACTTAAACCTGGGAGGCAGAGGTTGCAGTGAGCTGAGATCGCACCACCGCACTCCAGGCTGGGTAACAACAGCAAAACTCCGTCAAAAAAAAAAAAAGAAAGAAAAAAAGAAAGAAAGAGAGAGAAAGAAAGAAAGAAAGAAAAAAGGAAGGAAGGAAGGAAGAAAGAAAGAAAGACAGACAGACAGAAAGAAAGAAAGAAAGAAAGAAAGAAAAGAAAGAAAGAAAGATTCCAAAGCAATTTTTCAAAATAGGTAAAATAATGTGTTGTTTTAAAAGGAATAATAGTAATGGTCTTTGGGAAAGAGGGAGCAGTGGTAGTCGGAAGAAAGAACTAGGTTTCTGGGGTGTGGACAGTGTTCCATCTCTTGACCTGGGTATTGGCACAGGGTGTGTTCACTTTGTGATAATCCATTGAGCTGCATACCTGCGATTTGTGCACCTTCCAGTAGGCTAATCGCACTTAAGTGAAAACTCTCATGAGAGAGAATGGGAGGTGAGGAAGTGAATAAGTAGGCACAACACTATCCTTTCAAAAAGTTTTGCTCCAAAGGAGAACAGAGAAATCAAGCAGTAACTGGAGGGAAGTGAGGTGGAGTCGAAAGGGATTTTTTGGTTTTGTTTGTTTAGGTGGGAGATATTAAATCATGTTTATTGTGTGATGGAATTGACCTTGGATAAAATGACGATCCAGTGTTCAAGAGAGACAAGGGACAATTGCTCAAGGAATGTCTGTGAGTAGTTAAGAGTGGCTGAGACCCAAGCTGGAAGTGGAGAGGCTGGCCTAGAAAGGAGAAGGGTACAAATGATTTTGATGATGATTGAATTCCAGAGGTGAGTATGTGTTCAGGGTGGCTGGGAAATTGGGTTCCAACAGGAGCTGTCCAACAATAGGGTGGTGGGAGAGACATGAGAAGCTTTGACTTCTGATGACGAGCGACCTAGGCATGGAAAGAGTGATGAGGCTAGTTCCCATGGCCTTTTGGAAGGTGTGCAGTCATTTCTAATTACAGCCTCTTCAGGTACTGGATTTGGCTTATAATGATGGGGCAGGTCATGTCGTGATGGGGGAAGAAAAATCAATGGCTCTCCTGTGGCCCTCAGGTCACCTCTAGAGAAGGAGGAGGTCCTGAACTCATAATGAATTCAGAAAGATTCATAATGAATTCAGGTAGATAAGAAATTGTGGAATTGAGAGTATGTACATTTACAATCTTGATGTTGCCAAATAATTGATGCAAATTTAAATTCCTGTCCACATAAGAGTTTCCCCTCAACCCCGTTAAAGTTCATAATCTTTGTCATATCTAGTCTGTGAAAAATAGCTCATTGCTTTATCAATTCCTATTGTGAATATCTTTTCACCTATTTATTTTCCTTGTGTTTCTTCTTCATGAAATGCTGTTGATGGCCTTTGCCCATTTTTCTCCCTGGTTGCTTGTATGTTCCTTATTCATTTGAAGAGCCCTTTGCATATTAGGGAAACAAGCCATTTGCCAGTCATATTAATGGAAAATATAGAGGGAGGAGTGTTTAATCATATGGCACTGGGTTTCATTGTCATTCTAGTTATTTATTTATTTATTTATTTATTTATTTATTTATTTATTTATTTATTTTTTGAGATGGAGTCTCACTCTGTCGCCCAGGTTGGAGTGCAGTGGCACGATTTTGGCTCACTGCAAGCTCTGCCTCCTGGGTTCAGGCCATTCTCCTGCCTCAGCCTCCCGAGTAGCTGGGACCCCAGGCACCCACTACCATGCCTGGCTAATTTTTTATATTTTTTAAGTAGAGACTGGGTTTCACCGTGTTAGCCAGGATGGTCTCGATCTCCTGACCTTGTGATCTGCCCGCCTCAGCCTCACAAAGTGCTGGGATGACAGGCATGAGCCACTGTGCCCGGCCCATTGTCATTCTTTAGAAAAAGTCATCATGCCACTTTTATAAAAATATACGTTTTCTTTAATGATTTTACAGTATTTGGGGGGGGTGTGATGTAGGAATGCAACTTTACTTCCTTTTTTTTTTTTTTTCAATTTCAAATTGCTTCCCCATTTCTGTTTCTGGAATAATCTGCTTTTCCCAAACATTCTTGAAATGCTAACTTTATCCTACCCAGTTTGAAAAGTACTTACAATTCAACTCAAGAAGAGGGCTCATCTGGATCCTGTCACACTCCATCAGTCTGAAGACCTTTCCTTTTTCTTTCTCAGCACATCGAGCACTTCACACTTACTTCATAGTTCTGAACTCTGCATCTGGGCCTACATTCATCTAAGTCTCTGTCTCTGAATTTTAATACAAAAGGTATGTACATTTACAATCGCGATGGATGTTGCCAAATAATTGATGCAAATTTAATTCCTACCCACATATATGATAGTTTTCCCTCAATCCCTCACCAACAGTGTGTAAAAGTTTATGATCTTTGTTATATCTAGTTGGTGAGAAATGACTCCATTGGTTTTTCATTATTATAAACATCTGTTCACATATTTATTTTCTTTGTAGAAAATTACATTAAGGTCCTACCTGTGCTATTGACTGGAAATAGGCAAGTGATCAGCAAATAATTAATTACAGTCCCCTATTATTAAAATAGAAATTTATTACTTTATGAAGACTTTGTAACTCCCTGGAAATGGTTATCTTTGCAAATACAGACGCATGTTATATTCTTCCTTAAAGTGCTCACACATCCTCTCCCTGTGTCGTACCCTTTCTCTCTGTGCAAGTACAGTATCCCCTAGTATATGATTGATGTATTCAGCAAACTGGTCATAAGTAAGAGTTCTCTCCAAGTCGTTAAAACAAAGTATGTGCTTTATTTGTTGTCTGGAATGCTTGTATGAATGGGATTCTCAACGGCTAACAGTGCTGGACAGATGAGGTCTTGCTGGAGTTACTGGTTTACCTGTTCTCTCCGTAGCCTTGTATGATCACATTTTTCTTTTCTACAAAGGAGAAAGAATACTCCCACGGCCACACCCCCTCCATACCCACCATTCCGAGTATGCCACTCACTAACTGCTACATCTACTTTTACCCCCACCTTACCCTTACATCTCATCCCTCTATCTACTTTGACATCAACAATTTTTTAACCACACAGGTGAAGCCCTGCATCCACTGATCCACTTTCCAGGGCCCATGACCCTCCTCACTTGTAAAGCCAAGATCCCCTGGGTCTTCCAGATCATGACTCCCTTGCATACTTATTCAACTCCCTAGCCATTATCTTCTCTGTCAGATGCGCTTGGTGAAACCCCAGTTAAATTTCTGCTTATACAACAGCAGCAGCCAGGCAGTCAAATCTGTCTGGAGAAAATCCCAGCAGCCCCTAGGAACCAAAACCCCTCCTTGTTTAGGATGCTACAGAGCCAGGAAGAGTGGTGTGAAGTGACATTAAGAACCATTTTTCTTCCTCTGTGCAGATCGTGTATTGGGGAGTAGACAGGCTGCAGAGAGGGAAGGTGGCAAGATAAGAAGAGCAGCTACCATTGGGCAAGGGTCTACCAAATGCCAGGAAGTTTTATAAACATGAGCTTTAATCCTCAGAGCCTGAATAAGTAAATAAATTTCATTACTCCCATTTTACAGAAGAGGAAACAAGCGCAAAAAGGCAAATAATTTACCCAAATATATGCAGCTAATGGGTCGTGAACTAGGCTCTATTCACAACATTCTGACTTCTAATCTCGTGCTTTCTCCATGACACTCAGCTGTCTCTTCTAGGTGAGGTAATCCGTGCCCTGGCCTGAGCAGTGAGCAAGTAGTGTCTGGCCTAGCATCAGGCACTGAGGGTGTAGAAGCAAAGCTCTATTCATTACAGAGGCAAGGGCCTGATAATTGTGAAGAGCAGTTGTAGGGACATGCTGCGGGAGGCCTGGACTGGGCATAGGAGCATAATCACCAATGACTTTGCCATGCGTTTGTTCAAGTGGAAGCAGAGTATCCAAGTGTAGACAGTGAAAAATAATTTTCAGCTGGAAACCTGCCATGACTGGCTTGGCTTTGCCAATGGGATCTGATTAGTATTCTCGAGCTTTCATTAGCATTTGAAGGAAATACCCAAATGACACAAAGCTGGTTCTAGCAGCTGAAATTTAACGTTTTAACCCAATTTCTCTAATGCAGTTAACCTGTGATAAAATGCTGCTTAAGCGCCTCCTTTTCATAAACCATTTTGGACCTCAACAAGCAAACCAGTCATACAAGCACCTTTGCACTCACCTCTGCCAAGCCAGGTCAGCGGACGTGCCTCCTTGTAGCGTGAATTACATCATTTGCTGCTGGGGTAGAGAACTGGGAGTACTTTTCCCAGCCTTGGCTGGACCGGTGCCAAGGTTATTAAGTGCAAATCCCTTAACATGATCTCTCTGTAACTGCCTCTTGTGCTGACACAAGCCTGCCCTGGGGAGCAGCATTTTAGTGTATCCTTTGTTGCAGGTTTTCCATTTTAGGGAGAATTGATAGTGAGACTAAGTATAAACACATCCTCTGCCAGTCAAATTCTGCGGCTAGGGTTTTTGAAAAGGATCTGGGAAGTCTTGTGGCCAGCAATAATATTTATATTGAAACTCACAGCTCTTGCTTCGCAGGGTGAGGGCAATGATGGTCAAGAAAGGAATTCCCTTCCCCATATACGATGCTTCTCACATGACTCAAGAAAGCAAGGGAGTATTACTTTGAGCTCAGAGTAAATCCTGCACTAGTTTCTCAGTTGCATAAGATTAAAATTAAGAACCCAAGACAATGTTTTCATATTCAAATTTTTCCAAATACTATTTTCTACTTCTGAAGGAAAAAAAAAAGTAGCTCAATTGGTATTTTGTCTTTCTCCCTTTCTCTTAACTCTATCAAAGGCTTAGGGGCATTTTCATCCAGCTCCTGACTCTCTAACCCTATAAAAAATTAGAACTTCCTATTGTACTGAAGAAAAGAAAAAGCCTATAATGTCTCCTTTAGAAAGATATTTAACATCTTTATTTTACCAGTTAAATTTCACATAGTTCAACTATAATTCTCTGTTCAATTATAAAAATCAGTGTTCCAACCCCATTGGCCTTCTTTTTGATTACAGTAAATAAAATCTAAAAATATTAAAGAAACAAGTAACTACCCCAGGGATGTGAGTGCTGTAGGTTTTTCACCCCTTCCTTAATGTTCTATAAACAAGAGTCAGCAGCATTAGAATACCACACGTGAGAGAACCAGTATTAGCCCAAAGCACTAGGGAAAGAAATCAGTGAGTTTATTCTTGTTTTTGTGTGCCTATGCTAATATACACATAGCTATAGGAAAGATTTTCTACTTTTCAATAGTTTCCAGTTCAAAATTGAGTCTTATTTCAGGACTATGTGGAAAATAATCTACAGGATGCTTGCAATATTGAGATCTGTTATTGAGGGTTTAAAACAGCATGGAGTCTTAGAAGTCCTAAGCAGAGAATTTTTAAACATTTGGCTATTATTTTGAAGGACAAAAAGAAATAGCTTGATGCAGATTGAAAGGAGGAAAAATTCAGTGTTTTATGAAATGTGCCACTCCCGACACCCTTACATACCCTTGATACTACCTGGGTAAGAAATAGGCATAAAGGAATATCTGTTTGCAAAGACTTCTTGGGATACATGTTCTTCTTAGAACAATCTGTGCATTTTAGAAGTCTATTTCCCTGAAGTTTCTTCCAGTGGCACTTAAGCCCTCTCATTGTATAATCTTATGTCTAGAAACCTTTGCTTTGAGCATAAATTAATATTTTTACAAGCATGATGAGTAAAATTCAACCGCATACAAGATGTGTAATATAATCGTGTGTTTGTACGTGTATCTTGTTGTTTTCAGAAAGAACATTATTCTAGGGTGTTTTTTTAAAAAACTTTTAAAATACAAAGATCAGAGGTTTCTCCATTTTCCATAGGAGTGTCATGTTTCCATGGTGATGAAAACAGCTCCTGATACCGGATTAATCAAGGTGATCTGTGGGCTTCCTGCTTCCTAGTTCCATGTAACAGGGAGATGTACAGAAGAAAAGGGGAAACCAGTGGCATGTCTGATAGGTGGGTAGAAAAATACCAGAAGGTTCAGGTTCGGGTCTTAAGACTTGGTTACGTCAATGCCATTCCATGACAGATCCTTTCCAATGTTTTTTTTTTTTTTCAGAAGTGGCATTCTGTTTTTAACAATACCTTTAGAGTAACTTCAAAAAATATGAAAGCTTTGATAAAAATTCAGAACCACCTCTTCATGCAGTTTCCATTGCCATCTAGATAAACCAAAATGAGTGAAACCCCACCTCACTTTTCTGGTTTTCACTCTTCTTGGGAATACCTACTCAAAATTCATGGGGTTCACTCCCGCCTTTGAGTTTCCCAACTGTACTACCTATTCATCCTTCTAACTTACCAAAGCAGTTTCGGGAACCCATCTCAGCAAACCCTTTCTTAATCATTGTGGGAGGAATGAATGAGTCTCTCCATCACTGCCTGCCTGGATTTAGGAGGGCGATGCTCCTTGTGCTCCACTCCAGCCCTTAACGTGCACTTGATCAGTGTGCTGTAAGTTAACAGGAGCTCTCACATCCGGCTGTGCATCGGAATCATCCTAATCATCCTACGCAGAGTATTGGGCCTCATTCCAGAGCTATGGAATCAGAATCTCTGGGAGAAAGTCCGAGAATGTACAGTTTTAATCAATGTACGAGTGCTTCTGAGGCCCTGCCAGGTTTGGAAATCAATGACATATGGTTTTAGTTTGTATCTATTCTGTCCCCTATGGGTATCTGCACTCTTTATGTGAATTGGGTGTGTTTAAGAGGAATAATCAAACACCAGCAAACACATTTTGTAGTGTTTAAATGCAGATTCCCAAGCACCAGGGAGCAAGCCTTACCAAATCTGACCCTGTAGGGGTATGGCCTGGGAATCTGCATTTTAACAACCCCTCCCCCCCGCCCCCCCATCCTCCCTTCCCGAAATGATTTCCTTGTATACAGAAACACTACCCCTTTGGGAACCAAACTGGAACACCTACTGGGACAGGGCACACCACTTCAATGAATGAGGCAGGCTGGGTGGGAAGGGACCAAAGGGAAGGTGATGCCCCATGTAGAGGGAGGCACTGCTCTGCCTGAGCAGTTCGTCACTATTTTTCCAGACTAGAAATAGAGCCAGTATTGTCTATGTTTTGAACTTTTCAGAAGCTAGAAATTCAGAGCAATTTAATTTCTTAACATTCAAAAACAGCCAATAAACAAACAGCTGCCACCGGCAACTTGTGCCCTCTGCCTTTGAGGGTTTTACCCACGTACCTTGAATCTCTGGTGATTTCCAACACCTTGTGTCATCAGGAGCCTGGCCAAGTGACCTCTTAAAATGAATCATATAGTACGACAGAATTGCAGCATCACAAGTTCCTATTGGGTCATCCAGGCCACTCCCACCATTTAATGTTTAATTCCCCCACTTTGGCATTCCCCTCCAGTGCTGACACCCCAAACCACGTCTCTCATCTATATCTATTGCCTGTGCTGCGATACCTGAATGTATTTTAGCTACTTCAACTCGGGTATCATTTAAATACCTCAAATGCAACATGTCCCCATATAAAATTGTCATGTTCTAATGCCATGACTCCAAGTGTTCTTCTCCTTGCATTGTCTCAGTGAACATCAACACTGTCTCACTAGCTGCTGAAGCCAGAAGCCTGGGTGGCATCCTTAATTCTTTGCCCTTCCTCACAGCCCCTATATCAGATCATCTACTATGTTTCACTCATCCTGCTACCACCACCGTGAAACTTACAAGCTGTCACCTTTTCTAGGCAAGCTCTTTGCATCTTCTTCATTGTGAAAATAACACTGCAACTGTCTGTCCCATGACCAGCCAACTTGATTTTACAAGGAAAATCCTGCTCTTTTTCTACAAGGTAAAACCCAACTAACCTTTCTTCCTTGGCTAAGAGTTGAGCTCATTTGGAAGAGAATAATTTATTAAAAATGAAATTCTCATATTAGAAATGAATTTGGACACTTGCATGAAGTACAGGATCATGGGACCCAGCCTTGAAAAGTAGAGAGCTCTAACGATGGATCTGGTAGCCTCCTCTTTATGCTGAAAGGAAAATGGGACTGAGAGAGCAGCAAGTAGAGAGATGGCTCTAGGGGTCACACTTTTTAGGTCCTCTGTTGAAGAATTTCCAGTCACTGGCTTCTCTCATAGCCCGCATGGAGATATAAAGAAACCCTGGTACAAAGCAAAAGCCCCAGCAACAATTAAGACCAGCTGGGAACATAGGCAGTAGTCCCAGTGTCCAAAATACCTCAACAGGTTCTCTTCTAATGTCAAAGCAATTATTCCTAAAGGAAAGAGAATGAAGAATCATGCACCTGTTTTTAATAATAAGAATAAAACCTTAGTTGGAAACTTCTGTTGCTTTATAAAGTATGTCAAACATCTGCAGATTCTATCATTTTGGTATCCTCAAAGAAAAGTTGTACAATTTGATGTGAGAATTAGGCTATGCCTACAGTAATTTTTAAGCTTCTCAAAACTCTAGGAAATTAAATTCCCTACATAGTACTACTAAAAGAGAAAACATATATTTATTAAACAAAACAAAAATGGATTACAATGTTCAGGGTGAAAACTGAGTATTTTATTTAATAATAAAACTTACATATAAGAACAATTCAGTGAAATATAAAACAAACCTTTTTCCCCCTTATTTTCAACTGTCCTTTCTAATACCCATAGGGAGGAAGAGATGAAAAAGAAAAAACCTGCTAGTCTGTAACTTAAGGTCCAGAAAGAAATATTTACCTATTAGCCATCATTTCACTCAAGGGATTGTGAAATGCAAAAGCACACATCAATTTATTCATTAGTAGTCAAGTGAGGAGGTAAACCCCTCTTTCAGCATCTCTCTGCATATCTTAGTTTGGATGGTGAATGAAGAAGGAAACTCTCTAAAATGACAAATAAGGAAAAGACCACCTAGAAATGAGTGACAGTAATTCACAGGGATACTAAAAATAAGAATCGAGTTGCAATATCTGTACTCAGTGACACAAGGTATCAACACACCTTCCCAATCTAATCATTTTATCGTGTCTACATGGATCTTCCTTATAGCATGCTTTTTTCATAAATTGTGGAATATTTTTTGAGAAAAGAGAGTGTAGGTCACTGAGGCCATTTGTTCTTGTAGCTCTCTGGCTGGCAGGGATCCAAGTGTGTATGAAGATGAGTGACAGTGTGCGGCCAGCTTTTTCGCTGCTGGTCTTTCTATCTGCAGAAGCTTTGAGTGCATTTATCAGAAGCCAAACCATGCCAACTCTTTTGATATTAGGTCTTTGGGTGGAGCTTTCAAAATCATTCTTTGTTCCACTTTTCCTAGATTGTCAAACTGCGCCCAGTAGGTGGTTGAGAGTGTGAATTTCAAACATGTGCTTTTAATATGCCCAAAACTGTTGCTGCAAAGAAGGGGGAAAAACCCACATTAATTGAATCCTCACCCATTCTTACTCATAATGTCATGATTGTATTTTCTATATCCTAAAACAATCTGAAATGATTTGCAAAACTATGTGAAATCCTCAGGTGAATAAGCTTACAGGTTTTTAAATACATATTCTTATTAAAAGTAATTATTTTCTCACAACAATTCAACAAAACCCACCCAGAGTAAGTATAGGTCAACAATTAAAAAATGATAATATTGTAATCTTTGCTTTCATTTACCCTAGCCTTCCTATTGGAATACTAATGATCATTAGCAACATAACGATATCTGTAGACACTACATATTTTAACATTTCTTCGCAATTCTCTTTAGAATATTTTTCTTACAAATATCTTTTGGAAGGTCACTATTATTCCCATTTTATAGATGTCATATGAAGATTGTAACAGTATCTACCTTCAAAGGATCACTTCAGGGATTCTCATAAGATCATGCACATTAAGTACACAGAGTATTTGGCACTATTAGTTATTGAGTGCTCAAAACATGTTAGCTATTGTTAATATGCAAAAGTATTAGCAACTATATTAAAGTTAACAGAAGTCCATTTTAAGTAGGCCAATTTAGTTTGAGTCTTCCTCTAGCACTAGACAGTTCTTCCAAACAATGCAGGTATGACTGTTTCATATGCTGGTCCATGTGCCAGGACTGCTCTTGCCTCCTCACTCCCGATTCCTCACCCCTCTACCTGGCTATTCCTTAGTGGCTAGAGATTGACATAGATGGTATTTCTCCAGGGGTGAGCAGTCACTAACCTTGCCCACATCTAGCTGATATATATAGTGGGGCACTCCTCCTACCCGCTTCAACCGTATTATAATTTCTGCTTCTTTGTCTGTATCCCCTTAACACTAAATCTGCATGAGGGCAGGGATCCTGTCTACCTTTGTATACCACATTCTTAGTACAATGACAAGCTCAATGTCAGAACATTATGGGTGCTCAGTAAATATCTGCTGTATGAAGACACCTGGTATCTGAAATCAGCCTGGCTGGTGACTGAAAGAAAGCTTTTTGATTAGTGTAAGTGATGCTGCCCACCTAAGAGATAAGCAGCAGTTAGTTACGGGGCCAGTTGAGGATGAGGGTGCTAAAATGGGATGCGCCACTGTGGAAGCTCTGAGTAGAAGCAGAGGGGTGGGCAATCAGTGCTAGGGGAGATCAGATTCCACCTGGTCACCGTCAAACTAGCACAGTCCCATTCAGCTTCACTGGTTCTGGATATCGAGACACCAGCCCTGCAGCATGGGGAGCGAGAGCATGGGTTGACTGCACCTCCTTTTCACCCATCAGGGTAGAGAGACTCAGAATCAAGCTCTTAGGTCCCAGCCTTCCAACCAGAGTAGCAACAACAAATGCAGGTCAGGGGTTTCTGCTGGCTGGAGTGAAAGGGTCCAATCTGATCCATGGACCCCTGGAAACTTACCAGACAGTTGGGATGTGTAGTGCACGTCTGGCCCAACCCAGAAGTGCAGTGCCGAGGGAGAAGCTTTGAGACCGGGGGCACGGCTGAAGGTAAATGAATTGAAATGTTCTGATTTGTTACAGCAGTTGCATCGTAGGAAGGGGTGACTTTAGAATATCTGACAGTATGCAAGGAATTCAGAGACAGCGCTGCACTGGGAATGTGAGTTTTATATGGATCACCAATAGCATTCTCTGAGGTGGAGCTTGATGGAACTTTAATGAGAAAGAAAACAAATATGGGTCAGTATCCACAATTCTGTAATTCGGAACGACTGTTATTCGACATAAACTGCCCGCTATTTCATTTCCTCACATTACAAATCTGTACTACCTGCTACACTCGAATGCTGATGGAAAAACAAAGTGAACTTTCTAATTGTGACATTTAGTGCAATACACACACTATAAATTAGTGTTCATGTATCATTAAAAGACAGGTTTTATAGAAGCAGAAGATCCCTGTGCCTTCTGATGTATGTGAATGTGCACGTCAATCAAAATTGACTCTCTCTGAAGCAAGGAAGAAGGTTGGAAAGAACAACTGCATTCAGCAGAATGGTTTATATCATCATATAGCTATATTCTACATGGTAACTAGAAGAAAAAAAATTGAATGTATAATATTAACAATGTAATCTCAAATAATACCATGGATATTTATTTTCTACTGGACATTAATAATATTGAAAGTAAAATAATATAATGGTATGTCTACTTTAAATACAAATGTATCTGAAATGTTTGTGGAAAAATAATTTAAGCAAATGTACACAGAGATTTATGAAAAAGAACAGAAAAAGGAAAGCTGATAAGGTTAAAACATGTCTGTGTTACAGATCAGGCTCAGCACAGAAACCTTGGGACCTTGGGTGATCATTTAACTTCTCTAGCCTTCAACTTCCTGATGCGGGTAGTGAAAGCGAAATTCGGAAGACTTAACTGATTGCAACTTCTCTGATCCTCTTTCCAAAACAATTTGGCAACATGCATTAAGAGCTATACATACATTCACGTTCTCTGTTCTCTAAGTCACCCATCACACTCTTCCAGGAACCCATTATACTCTTCCAGGAATCCAGTCCAAGGAAAAGTCCAAAATACAGAAAACTTCATATATGGGAAAATATTTCCTATCATATGATGTAAAAAATCACTCTCTCCCCAAACTGCAAATGCTAAATGTAGCGACTGGAAAATGGCTAAGAAAATTACTCTACCCTTGATAAATGATTAAAACTATTAAAATGGTGATGAGTGATGCATAACAATAAATATACGTATGTATGACACAAAGTTAAGTAAAAAAATTCAAGAAACAAAATGGGATATCCAATGATTACTACTATAGAAAAATATATCTGGAAGAAGACTTGAAGGAAATACATTAAAAAATGAACACGGTGATTATCTTATCCAGGTTAGTAAAGGATCGGCACTGGTTTTCAAACGCAAAAATGTATTTACATCAAATAAAAATGGCAGTTTTGACTCCTTAACCTTCAAGGCCTCCTAGGGTTTGAACATGCCGCAGGTCTATTCCTAGCATATCTCTGGCTTCCCAAGATTGGTCTCCTTAGGGGAGGCAGTGTCTTGAAATGCTGGGGCATAGAAAGGCCTGAACTTGCTGCCATGAAAAGAATGTTTCAGAGTTTCTGCAGGACATAAATAGTATTGTATGTACAAAAAAATAACATTGACAGGCATATGCCTGTGGCCTGATCTCTATCTGATTTAATCTAAGCTGATTTAATCATTCCATGTCACATTCAGCCACTGCTACTTATGGCAATTTTTTTTTTCTTCTCCTCTCTTCTCTCCTCTAAGTTGGGAGAAAAGTCTAAACTGACTAAAATAACACCCTGAGGCTTCTTTGGTGATATGAAGAATCAGGGCTGGGTTCTATCTGGGGGTCCCTTCTCTTTTGACTTTAGACACTATCCTGCATAACCTTCATTTGTTCCCATGGCTTCCGCCACATCCCCATCTGTGCATGGTTCCTCTACTACAGCACTTACAAGACTGTCTGGGCCATCATTTCTTTTGTGACCCTTTCTACCACTAAGTTGTGAGCTCCATAAGAACAAGAACTGCCTTTCATTCATCTTTGCGTCCCCATCTTTGAGGCAGGGACATTTAAGCTGAGAACTAGGGATGGACTTGGTACTAACTAGGGCAGCTGAGGGAGGAAGGACATTCCTGGTACAAGGGAGGTGCTCGGTGAGAGCAGAGCCTGTTGGAGGAAGTCAGAAGTGTCATCTAGGACTGAGAGGCTGAGGAGAGAGGCAGTCCTGTCATCTAGCGTCCAACATTTAGGTCAAGAGGTCCATACCTTCCTGGTTTCTAGACGGAGAGTAACTTTATCTTCAGGAATACTAAAAGTCACAAACCGCTAGCTGTGTTCTTTTCCTCTATTTTTTTCCATCTTGTTATTTCAGGTACACGGGCATGTCTAGGCTTATACGGCACATATAACAAAAATGCCTCCCAGCGGGAAAGCATTTGTTCCACAATGAATATTCACATAATGAGATTTCTTGAGCCCCTCCTGTGTGTTGGTCATTGTTCTAGGTACTAGAAATACAGCAATGAATAAAACCGGCCAAAAAATTCCCTGCCTTCACGGAGGTGACATTCTAATGGAAGACAGGCAACAAACAAAACACACAAGTAAAGAATAGCAGAAGGCAGTGAGTGCTATCAAGACAAATACAGCAGAGAAAGTGGCTGAGAAGATCTCTTTGAGAGGTGACATGCAAGCAAAGGCAGGAAGGAGGTAAATAAATATGTTAAATGCTCAGGACACAGTCAGTCCTGAAATTATACGAATACTTCCCCTCCCCTGAGATTCTATTCATATTATAAACAAAGTCACCAGTGTGCTTATCATCTATCAACAGAATGAGCTTTCTGGTAATTACGGTCAATTTTGAGCCCAGTTTCTGGCATAACACTATTTAAACGCCTGTAGCCACCTTGTGTGCCTGAGGCTGACAATACCAGAAGGACTCATCAGCTCTCCTGGATTCCCTGGTTATGGTGGTGAATGCACAGGAGCCTGGGGGTTTGCAGGGCAGGGCAGGTCCCCCTGTAAGTGGCACAGATGCTAGGAGAAGCTCACCTCTCACAGCTTCATCCAAGGAGCTCTCTGCATCAGGAGTGGAGCACCCATTCCAGCACGTATTAGTCAGGAATTGGAGCCCTCTCTCAGGGGAGTAAGTGCTCATCACACTGTTTTCCCTTGAAAGGACAGAAAAAATTATTTGCACATTTTTCAAGGAAAACAATGTGAACACTGCTGAGTTCAATTGCCCTTTTATCATTCAAGTTCTAAAAACCCTGATAAAGCCTCAACTATGGATTATTTACATATGAACAAAGATACATGACCCATGATAATTCCTTAGGATGTGCAGGAATGATGTGCTTTTTCTCCAGTTTCTCTTTGTTTACATATTCTGATCAATCTAGAGAAGAAAGTAATCATTTGGGAAGTCACATTTTGCACTAGTGACCTGCTTTAAGCACCACTAATTGAAATAGGGCTGGACAGCTCCAGGGCCCGAGACCTCTCCACGATGGAGGAACACCAGAAGCCATCACGTCCCTGCTGGACCACCAGCATCCCTACACTCACAAGGGAGAAAGCCCCATTTTAAGAACCTCAGAAATAACGAAAGGAGAAGCAAGGGTGAGTCACATGATGAAAAAACCATGGACCTGAGAATATTACCTGTGTTTATCACTGCAACGAAATGATACACATCGGCAATTAGAAAAGTTCGCTGACCCTTAATAAGCCCCTGCACTTTCACTGTGGATAGCAGTTTTTGTCTACATATTTAGCATCAACATGGGAGGAAAATAACTAGCAGACTTCAGATTCGCAAAAGCCCTTATCATACCGCTGTGCCATGACAGTGCCTGGGAGAGACAGCTCAATGGGTGTTTGTTGTTTCTTACAAAACCTCATGTTGCTCTGAAGTGCTTCTGTAATCTAAAAAACACAGAAATATATTTAGGTAGATACCGACATTTTTACATAGATACAAAGACACATACTTTCCAATGATAAAAAATTAAAAGAAGTAAAATTGTAGTATTAAAGCATGTCTATAAGGATAAAATTCAAAGCTTTGGGAGTCAAATACCTGGGCCATAATGGCTGGAGAGATTTTCTCCCGGATATATTTCACATAATCAACTGTTGCCTCAAGAACTGAAGCCGCATCATTCTTTCTCCCTTTTACATACGGCAAGAGAGTACGCAGCTGCTCACAGCAATATTTGATTCTTTCCCTGGACACAGAATTGCAATACATAAAGAATAATTAGTCTCATTGTCTTCATTGTACCCAAAGACAAACAACACTTCCTCCTGGGTATGTTTGTAAAGGAACCATCCCCTCCCTATATAGTCTCCATTTCAGAGAAAGGCTGTGTCCCCACAAGCCAGCAGCCCTCACAGCCTCTGAAATCACAGCTTCCTGGGGCACCCACGCATACTGCTACACAAAGAACCACTGCCCAAGTGCACTGTGTGTGCTGATGGCAGCCCCAGCTCTCTCACCTCAGGCCTGCTGCAGAGCGCAGGATGCCCAGTCACCGAGGAAAGCACCCTTCCCACCCCCTGCTGCCTACGGAAATGTGCAGACCACTCTGCCCTCCGAGCAGAGAATTGTACATGATATAAAAATCCTTTTGCGATTCACACTAGAAGCCTAGAAGGCAAAGAGCAGTCAGGACCTTCATGTCACTGGGACCTAGACCACATTTCCAACAACAGATCAGCTAGCATCTTGTACCACATGACTTCATGGCCTGAGCAAAAAGAAAATCAGAAGGCTGCTTCCTTTACATGAGGTAGGTACAGACAGAACGAGCAGACCAGGATGCAGGTATCAGAAAGAAACTAACCTGTCTTTCACAGCTCTGAAGGGGGATAGGAAATGTAGATCTAACTGACTTAAGCCCTTGGTGGCTTCATTTATCCATGTGTTCCTTTAATAAACATTTTTAAGCACCTGTTTTGTGCTGAATACTACCTTGACATCTATAGGGTTGAATGGTGGCTCTGCTATTACTAACTGGAACCTTAGGCAAGTTACTAAACCTCTGTAAACACCAGAATGGCAGAGAAATTATATTTAAAAACCTAGTTTGACATACGGCCAATGAATAACTCAAATATTCTACATCAGTGGTGTTCTCACTGAGCTCTGAGGAACTCTGGGGGCTCTGCGGGGGTGTCTCGGGAACTATTCTGGGAAGGGAAGGATAGAAGAGTCAACAATTTGACAACGTGTGTGAAGGGCTTTGAAACTTTTCACACCCTTTGACATGGTTCTTCCACTTACAAGGATCCATCCTAAGGAGTGAATCTAAAACACAGAGCACAGTATGTATACACAGAAACCCATCAGAGCAATATATTAGTAAAATATAGAAAACAACACATAACATAGGAGGATGCCTTAAGTAAGCTGCTGTACATTTTTAGTTCAGTAGAATGTCACCTGGCAGTGGAAGTGAGATGTTATAAAGCTTATTGGGGAAAAGTAGGCCACAAAACAGCATATAAAATATAATCCAAGCCACTAAACAAAGTAGAAGTGAAGCCTAGGAAAAAAGACTGAAGGCAAAAACATCCAGTACAGTTATTTCTGGATGGCTGGATGATGGATCATTTTTATTCCCTTTATTTTCTACATTTTCCAAATATTTTTTGCTAGGCATATGTCACATTCAGAATTGAAACTATTAAAATGCTATTAAAATTTTCCAACATTAGAAAAATGTTCGAACATAGAGAAAATTTGAAAGAATTATACAGTGAACACCTATACACTTACCACTTAAGAGTCTACAGTTAACATTTACTGTACAGGTTGAGTATCCCTCCCCATAATGCCTGGGGAAGTGTTTAAGATTTCAGACTTTTTTGGATTTTGGAATATTTGCATAGACATAATAAGATAGCTTGGGGATGGGACCCAAGGTTTAATACAAAACTCATTTATGTTTTATAATATATATATATAGCCTGAAGGAAATTTTATACAATATTTGTACCTGAAACAAAGTTTGTACACACTGAACCATCAGAAAGAAAAGGTGCCACTATCTCATGTCAGTGCTGAAAAAGTTTGATTTTGGAGCATTTCAGATTTCAGATTTTCAGATTAGAGATGCTCAACTAGTATCTGCTTTATTATATATGTGTCATCCCACTATTCATACATTAACATATTTACATATATTAAAGCAAGGTAAGTTGTAGACATAAGCACATTACACTCCTAAATGTATCAGTAGCTCAAATTACTTTATTTTCAGGTAAACACTACATAAAACAAAAATGCACAATGAGTCCCATTCTATGAGTTTGGACAAATACATACAACTGTATGTATTTGAAATATATATGTAATGAAAATCCTAATCACACATGAAAATCCATTATCACAAACCCAGAAAGGCCCTTGTTTCTTCCCAGTCAATACCATCCCCTAACCCCATAAAGCAACTACAATTCTAGTATTTTTTTTCCATACCACATCACTTTTGCCTGTCCTCAAATAGCATATAAATAAAATCTTACAGCATGTATTCTTTTGTAAAGCTTCTTTCATTCAGCTTTAATGTTTCTGGGATTTATCTATGGGGCTAACCATATCAGCAGTTTGCTCCTTTTCACTGAGCAACAGTATTCAAAAATATATAAATATGCCACAGCTTACTTATCCATTCTCTTATTGATGAACACTTGGGCTGTTACCAGTTTTGGGTTATTACAAATAAGGATGCTAGAACATTCTAGATGTCTTTTTATGAATGCATGGTTTTATTTCTCTTGGGTAATATCTAGGAATAGAAATGATGGGCCATTTTATAAGTTTATAAAAACAGGCAGAACTTTTACCACATCAAGGGAGTACCATTTTACACTTCCACCATCAATGTATCAGACCTCTTGTTCCAAATCTTTGATGATATTTAATATCATCAGTAGTTTTCATTTTAGCATTTTGGCCTTTCTGGGGCATACATAGTAGTATCCATTATGCTTTAATCTGCATTTCCCTGACAGCTAATGATGTTGAGCACTTTTTCCTGTGCCTTTTGGGCACTTGTATAGCTTCCTTTGTCAAGCGTCCATGCAGATATTTTACCTACATTTTAATTGAATTGCAGGTCTTTTTATTTTTTAGTTTTAGCAATTCTTTACATATCTTGGATAGCAGGATTTGTCAGATATCTGTTTGGCAAATATTTTCTCCCAATCTGCAGCTTTTGTATTTATTTTCTTAAAACTTTTTGATAGCAAAAGTTTTAAATTTTGATAAATCCAATTTATTTACTCTCTCTCTCTCATGGTTATTGCTTTCTATGTCCTGTCTAAAGAACATCTGCGTACTCTCAGCTCATGAAGACATTCTATTTTCTTGTAGAACTGTAATGTCCAATACAGTAGTCAATAGACGTGAGTCTATTTAAATATAATAAATATAAATTAATATTACATATATTAAAAATTCTTTTCCTAAGTTGCAATAGCCACATTTCGAATACTCAATAACCACATGTTGCTAGTGGCTACTGTATGAGATGATGAAGATATAATCTTTAACACAGCAGAGGATTCAACTGAATAGTGTCATCCTAGAAGCTCTATAATTTTAGCTTTATAGTACAGCTCTGAGTATGCTCCATCTTGAAATAATTTTTTATATGGTGTGAAGTAAGGGGTCAAGGTTGATTCTCTTTCCAGATGGATATCTAGTTGTTCCAGCATCATTTATTAAAAAGATTTTCTGTCCCAAAATATTTGCTTTGGTGCTTTTGTTGAAAATCAAATGACTATAAATATGTGGATCCAGTGCTGGGCTATTGTGTTCCATTGATCTATTTGTCAACTTTTATGCCAGTTACCTACTGGTGATTGTAGCTTTAGGGTAAGTCTTGAAGTCAAGATAGTTTAAGTCCTTCTACTTTGTTGTACTTTTGCAAAATTGCTTTGGATATTCTAAGTCCTTTTCATACATTGTAAAATCATCTTGTCAATTTTTATGGAAAAAAACTTGCTGGGATTATGATTTGGATTCAAATAAAGTTATGTTTCAATTTGGTGAGAACTGAGATCTTAACAATAGTGAGTCTTTCAATTCATAATTATGGTATAATTCATGATTTAGTTTTTATTTAACTTTTCATAGTAACATTTTGAATGATCAATGTACAGATCATTTGGGTTTTTTTTGCATATTTGTTCCTAAGTATCCTAAAGCTATTTTATTCTACTTTAAATGTCATAATATTTATATTTTCATTTTATAATTATTTGCTGTTAATATATAAAATACCATTGATTTTTGTACCTTATCTTCTGTAACCCTGTTATAGTCATTCTTTGGTTCCAGTAGCTGTTTTGTAAACGTCTTAGGACTTTGACTTTATACCCAATCATGCCATCTACATATAGTAAGACAGTTTTCCATCTTCCTTTCTAATGTGTATGTCTATTTCTTTATCTTGCCTAATTGCAATGGCTAGGATTATTTATTTGATAATGAACAGAAATGGTAAGAATGGGCACCCTTAGTTTGTTCCTGATCTTTTTAAGGAGCAGTCAACATGTTATCACTAAGTACAATGTTAGTTATAAGTTTTTTATAGATGCCTTTTAACAAATTGAGGAAGTTATCTTCCACATCTATTTGCTGAAAGATATTTGTTTTTTAATGACAATGGTATATTGAGCATTGTCAAATATTTTTTCAGAATTTGTTAATCACATGGTTTTTCTCCTTTATTCTGTTAATGTGGTGAATTTCATTGGTTGATTTTTTGTTTTGCTTTGTTTTTGAGGCAGAGTCTCACTCTATCATCCAGGCTGGAGTGCAGTGGCACCATCTCAGCTCACTGCAACCTCTGCCTACTGGGCTCAAGTGATTCTCATGCCTCAGCCTCACGAGTAGCGGAGATTACAGGTGTGTGCCACCAAACCTGGCTAATTTTTTTATTTTTTTTTTGTAGAGACGAGGTTTTGCCGTGTTGGCCTGGTTGGTCTTGAACTCCTGGCCTCAAGGGATCCACCTGCCTCAGCCTCCCAAAATGCTGGAATTACAGGTATGAGCCACCATGCCAAGCCCAATTGGTTGATTTTTGAATGTCACACCAGTCTTGCTTTTCTAGGCTAAATCCCTGATGTGGTCATATTATATCTTTATATATTTCTTGATTTAATTTGCTAAAATTATGTTAAGTGTTTTTGTTTTTATGTTCATGAGGGATACTGGTCTGTAATTTTCTTTATAAATAATGTCTTTGTCAGGCTTAGGGTTATGTTGTTCCCATGAAAGGGGTTAGGAAGTATTCCCTCCTCCCATTTCTGTAAGAACGTGTTTAAGATTGGTATTACTTCTTTAAATGCTTGCTGAAATTCATTGGTAAAACCATCTGAGTGTTTTCTCTTTGGTAAGGTTTTGATAACAAGTTCAATTTTGTTAAACATAGAGCTATTCCGACTTTCTGCTTCATCTGGTATCAGTTTTGATAAATTGTGATTTTCAAGAATTTATCCAGTACATCTAGGTTGTAGAATTTACTGGCATAAAATTGTTCAAAGTATACTCTTTTGTATTTAAATATTTAGAGTAGCTATCGTGATCATCCCTCTTTCATTCATGATTGTGATATATTGTGTCTGTCTCTCTCCCAGCCTCCTCCCCCTTCGCCGCCCCACTTATTTGGGTTTACTTTGTTTTACTTTGTCTTGCTTCCTAAGATGGAACCTTATATTACTGACTTTTAGGCCTTTTGCCTTATCTAATATAAGCATTTAAAGCCACAGTGTTTTCCCTAAACTTTGTTGTAGTTTACTTAAAAACTTTGATATATTGCATTCTCTTTTTTTAAATTTAAAGTTCCAGGATACATGTGCAGTACATGCAGGTTTGTTACATAGCTAGACGTGTGCCATAGTGGTTTGCTGATATATTTTGTTCTCAAAAGATTCACTTTGAAATATTTTCTAATTTTTCTTGTGATTTTTTTTTTTGTTTTACCCATGGATTACTTAGAAGTTTTTTTTTTTAATTTCCATATATTTAAGATTTCCCTTTAAATCTTACTCTTACTGATTTCTAATTTAATTTCGTTGTGGTTAGGGAACACATCTTTATTAATTCAACTCTTTTGAATGTTTTGAAGCTTCTTATATGCCCACCGGTACGCAGTCTATCTAAGTGACTGTACCATGTGCCACTGAGAAGGAGTCTTCTGCTGCAGTTGTTGGGAGTGTTGCTCTATAAATATTCATGAGATTGAGGTGGTTAGCGGTGTTCACATCTTCTAGAGCTTACTGATTTTCTGGTGTCCAGTTGTATAAATTGCTGAGAGAGGAGTGTTAAATCTCCAGCAATTGTTTTAAAATTATCTATTTGTCCATTTAATTCTGTAAATTTTTGATCCAAATATTTTGAAGTTCTTATCACATGCTATTTGTGATTTTAATATCATTCTGAAAAGTTGACGCTTCTATCATTATAAATTGCCCCTCTTTACCGCAGGTAATACTGTTTGTCTTCAAGTCTACTTTATTTGATATTAAAATAGCCTATCTGACTTTCTTCTACTTCCTGTTTCCACAATGGATATATTTCTATTAATTTATTTTTTTATATTTAAAGCTTCTCTGTTACAGACAGTAGGTAGCTGGGTCTTAGGTTTTGTTTGTTTTTATCTATTCTGAAAACTTCTGCCTATAAGTTGGATATAGTTGGATAAAGGTCTATCATACCTTTTTTCCTTCTGTAGTCTCTTTTGCTTTTTTATTCTTCTGTTCCTCCTTTCCTTCCTTTGTTTTAAAATATTTTTAAAAATCCAATTTTAATTTATCTTTTGGCTTCACAGCAATGCATTTTGCCTATCTCTTTAGGGTTGCTCTAGGGATTACAATATATATCTGAAGTTTTCATAGCCTAGAGTTAATACTTTATGACATCACATAAAATGTATAACTGCAGAAGTTATGCAAGTGCATTTATCCCACTCATTCTTCATGTAACAGTCATATGTACTATAGCTACATATGTTATAAACCCCATGATACATTGCTATAATTCTTGCTTATAACAGTTTAAGTATTTTAAATAGTTTAAAATGAAAAATGTTTGTTTTTGCTCAGACATTTATCATTTCTGGTGCTATGTAGTCCTTCTAGTGATTCGAGTTTCCATTTGTTATTATTTCCCTTCCGCCTGAAGAATTTCCTTCAGCTTTCTTACTCTGCAGGTCCACTGGTGTCAAAATATCTAAGTTGTCTTTTATCTGAAAATGTCTTTATCTTACATGAAGATAAAGGGAAATAATATCTGATGGAAATATGATTTGCACAAACAAGTGAAGAGTCTAAGACATGATAAATATGGTGGCATACATTAAAGGGTAGTTTTCTAATTTATTAATGTTTTAAAAACCAATAGTATACATTTATTTGACAGGCCTAGAGCAGCTGTATACTACTAAGATTTCTACTACAGAGGCAAGAAAAAGTGTCCTTGTACTTTATGTCCCTTTGATTGTGGCAGCCAAGATTGAGTGGGGAAATGCAGGAGCAAAAGATGGTAATACAGGGAAATTCATGGGGAGAGAATTTTTGCAACTCAGACAAAACCTTTTATACAGTGAAGAGCCTGTTCTACCGCAAACAAGAATCTGAAATTTGGGTTAAAAAGATAAGAGTTAAGATTAAAGTCACTGAAAATTACTTATTTCTCCAATGAAGAGTCAGGGTCCATTTCCTCTCCTCTTGAATCTTCACTGGCCTGTGCCCACTTTAACCAAAAGATATCTGGAGAGTGACTCTATGAGAGTTCTGGGACCAGCATTTCAGAAGATGTAGCTTTCACACTGGTCTCATGGAATCCTAAGCCTTCATGTAAGAGGTCCTTCTAGCTTGCTGGAGATACCATGTGGAGAAGTGATGAGACCACAGGGAAGAACAGCCCATTTGAGCACAACCTGCAGCCATACCCACCAGAAGACCACATGTGTGGATGACGCTGCGCTGGAATCTCCAGACAGGCCAGTTTTGCTGGTTGAACATCATGGAGTGCCATGGTTAACACCACACTGAGAAGAATCACAGAGCCAAGCTCTGCCCAAACTGGTGACTCACAAAATCATGAGATATGATAAACAGTTTGTTGATTTCCACTACCAAGTTTTAGAGTAATCTGTTGTACAGTATTAGATAACTGGACGACAGCTTACTGTTTAAGCAAAACAAATAACAATGCTGGGTTGATAACTGATGTGGCTTGGATGTTTTGTCCCCTCCAAATCTTATGGTGAAATGTGATGCCCAATGTTGGAGGTGGAACCTGGTGGGAGGTGTTAAATTATGGGGGCGCTCCAGGGTTTAGCTTAGCGCCATCCCCTTGGTGATGAGTGAGTTCTCACTCAGTTCATGCAAGATCTGGTGGTTTAAAAGAGTTTGGGGCCTCTCCTTTCTCTCTCTCTTGCTCCTCCTCTTGCTATGTGACACATTGGCTCCACTTTGCCTCCTGCCATGATTGTAAGCTTCCTGAGGGCTCACCAGAAACAGAAGCTGCTATGCTTCCTGTACAGCCTGCAGAATCACAAGTCAATTAAACCTTTTTTCTTTATAAATTACTCAGTCTCTGGTATTTCTTTATAGCAACACAAGAATGGACTAACACAATAACATATGTAAAAGTAAAATGTATGACAACAATAAGAAAAAATGAAAGAAGGTAAATAGAAATATGCTGTTGTATTTTAAGGGCATAATATCAATTCAAGGTAGATTATGATAAGTTAAAGATGCATATCATAATCCCTAGAGCAACCAATAAAAAATAGTTTCAGCTAAAAAGTCAATGAAAGAGATAAAAAGAAATGCTAAAGTATACCTGATAAATCCAAAGGAAGGCAGGTAATGAGAATAAAAGGAAAAAGAAAATAGATTAGACTAATGAACACAAATAGAAAAATTGTGAACCTAAAACCGCACTTAACAGTAAGTATATTATATGAAAACGAACAACAGAGATTGTCAGAATGAGTAAAAAATAACAATAAGAGTCAACGACATGCTATTTACAAGGGACACTCTTTAAATATAAAGACATATACAGGTTAGAAAAAAACCATGCAAATACTAATCACAAGAAAGCTATATTAATATCAAAGTAGATTTTTTAAGACAGGAAGTACTAGCATAGAAAAATTAGCATTATCATTTCCTTAGGATAAGTGGGTCAATTCAGCAAGAAGACAGGCATCTAACAACAGAATCTCAAACTACATGAAGCAAAAACTCTCAGAAAGAAAGGGAAAAAGAGTTGTCACTGAAAAACTTAACCCTCAAAAAAATCAGTAAGGGAGCAGAATATATGAAAAACACTATTGACTCATTCTACCTCATTAATATTTATAGAATACTACACCCCCCAAACAGAAGAATACAGTCTTTTCAAATGCATATGGAACATTCATCAAGGGAGAACATGCTTTGGGCCATAAAACAAGTTTCAGAAAATAACAAAGGACAGAAACTTTACAAAGCATGTTTTCAGATGACAACATAATGAAATTATAAATCAATACCTAGAAAGTCTCCAAACATTCAAGTTAAGTTATACACTTCTAAACAGTGAAAAGACTTACTGGTGAAAAGAAAAACATCACAAGGGATATGAGAAAATATTTTGAACTGAATGATAGTGGAAATATATCAAAGTGGATGAGATGCAGCTGAAGCAATGCTTAGAGAAAAACTTTTATAAAGGAAAAGTTTTAGCTTTAAGTGCTTATATTAGAAAAGAAGAAAAGGTTAAAATCAATGATGGAAGTTTCTACCTACAAAGACTTTTTTTTTTTTTTTTTTTTTTTTGAGATGGAATCTTGCTCTTGCCCAGGCTGGAGTACAGTGGCCCTATCTCGGCTCACTGCAAGCTCTGCCTCCCGGGTTCACGCCATTCTCCTGCCTCAGCCTCCCGAGTAGCTGGGACTACTACAGGCGCCTGCCACCACACCCAGCTAATTTTTTGTATTTTAGTAGAGACAGGGTTTCACCGTGTTAGCCAGGATGGTCTCGATCTCCTGACCTCGTGATCCACCCGCCTTGGCCTCCCAAAGTGCTGGGATTACAGGCGTGAGCCACTGCACCCGCTCTACTTATTTTTTAAATACTTTAAGTTCTGGGATACATGTGCAGAACGTGTAGGTTTGTTACATATGCATACATGTGCCATGGTGGTTTGCTCCACCCATCAACCCGTTATCTAGGTCTTTAAGCCCCGCATGCATTAGGTATTTGTCCTAATGCTCTCCCTCCCCTTTCCCCTCAACCCCCTGACAGGCCCTGGTGTGCAATATTCCCCTCCCTGTGTCCACGGGTTCTCATTGTTCAACTCCCACTTATGAGTGAGACCATGCGGTATTTGGTTTTCTATTCCTGTGTTAGTTTGCTGAGAATGCTGGTTTCCAGCTTCATCTATGTCCCTGCAAAGGACATGAACTCATTCTTTGTTATGGCTACATAGTATTGTGTGGTGTATATGTGCCACATTTTCAAAGACTTTTTTTTTAAAAAGCAAAGTATAGAGGCCGGGCACAATGGCTCATGCCTGTAATCCCAGCACTTTGGGAGGCTGAGGTGGGCAGATCACGAGGTCAGGAGTTTTGAGACCAGCCTGGCCAACATGGTGAAACCCCATCTCTACTAAAAATGCAAAAATTAGCCAGGTGTGGTGGCGGACACCTGTAATTCCAGCTGCTTGGGTGGCTGAGGCAGGAGAATTGCTTGAACCCGGGAGGCAGAAGTTGCAGCGAGCCAAGATTATACCACTGCACTCCAGCCTGGGTGACAGAGCAAGACTCTGTCTCAAAACAAACAAACATACAAACAAACAAAAAACCCACAAAGTATAGAAAGACAAAGAGCAGAAATCAATGAAATAAAAAAATGAGCTAATATAGAAAATCAATGAATCAAAATCTGCTTCACTGAAAAAAAATCAATAAAACTGACAAACCTTTTTTTGCTAGACTGATCAAGAAACAAGGCAGAAAACACAATTTATCAATACCGGGAATGAAAAAAGCCATCATCACAGACCTGTAGATGTTAAAACGATAATAAGATCATGTTGTTAAACAAATGTGACACTTAAGATTAAATGGATAAATTTCTTGAAAGACATAAATTAACCAAACTGACACAGAAAAAAACAGCCAAAAGGAAAAAATAGGGAATTTAGTCCTATAATAATTACAGAAATTGAATATGTAATTAAAATTTTCCCACAAAGAAAATTCCAAGACTAGATGACTTCACTGTTGAATCCTATCAAACATAACATTTCTACACAAATTGTTTCAGAAAACAGAAGATTTTCCATTTCATTTTATATGACCAGTATGAGATAAAGACATTGTAAGAAAACTGCAAACCAATATCTTTCATAAACACAGATGCAAAAATTGTTAACAAAATATTAGCAAATATAATCCAGCAATAAACAAAAATTATCTACACCTTAAGACAAAGTGAAGTTTTGCATTTAAAAAAATCAGTCATAATCACCACGTTAACAAACAAGAGGAGAAATTATCATCTTACTAGATAGAGAAAAAAAGACTGACAAAATTTTACATCCATTCATGATAAAATCCTAAACTAGGACTAGAAGGAAACATTTTTTTAAGCTGATAAAAAAGCATGCACAAAAGGCTACAGCTTACATCATATGTGATGGTAAAAGACTTAACATTTTCCCTCTAAGATCTGAAACAAGGCACGGATGTCTACTTGGGGCTCTCCTCTGTACAAATGTGTCTCAAACAAACAAGGACTCCCAGGGAAAGGTATCTGGGCCAGACACAGCTTGGAACCCTCCGAGAACTGCCTGTTCTACCTTTCTTGAATCTTTAAGACTTGTCTAGTCCTGGAAAAGTCTTCATTTGTGGGACACTATGGCAAAGCTCAACATTTCCCTTCTTCTCAAGTGAATAGACACCCCCAAAATTATTACACCACCATCATGTCAGACTCATGGGTACACAAAAATGTGATGACATCATTTGGAGAATACACACTTTACAAGATAAAGACATGTTTATGTATTTATAAATATATAATGAATGGGATTTCACCAAGAATATAAGAATTAGCTAATTTTGATTAATATGTTCTAATAAGAATGCGAGTATCAGGGAAAAAAATTTCCCAAGTGCAAAAATATTGGCCAGAACCATCATTTCCTTAACATTAGCAAACATCATGTTGCCCTATTGCTTAAAAACAAACAAAAACCCAAAACCATATGTAAAGCAGGTGAGTGGAAGAGGAGGAGGAAGAAAGGAAACAGACTAGAAGCAACGATTTCAGATTCACAGGCATGGTCGGAAGGGTTAAGAGGGAAAGGCAAAAACTAATCAGGGATGGTGTTTACCTCCTGGGAGCTCCCAGGCCAATCTCTAAAGAGAAAGGGGGAGGTCCTTGTCACAGCTCTTCTTTTTGAGAAACAAAGATTTCTAGTCCTTCAAATAATGCCACAGATGTGAACAACCCCAAAGCATCTTTTCAGTCTACTAGATGAGTGGTTTTAGATTTTAGTTTTCATCAACCATTAAAATTTTAAAAAGAAAACTAACACGTAACTTTGGGGGACCAATAAAGGATTCCCACCATTAGATCTGGACATGAAAAATAATGAAAAAACAAGGAATAAATGTTTCCTCGCATCATTTCATTATAATCATTTGCTAATATCAACATTATTTTAACATCAAATAAAGTATGGAGAATACAATCTTAGGATATCAATTGTATAATATGTAGCTTTAAAAAATACTCAGTGCACTGTATTTTTCTCATTTTGCTTCAGATGAATGAGATCTATGGGCAGCACTGGCCAGCGGGCCCTAAGTCTTGACCTAGCAAGGCAGCAGTCATGGGAATGAAGCCCTTTAGAGCCAGAGTAGCCTATCCACCATCCCATCCCATCAAGCCCAAACCCCATCATCTTCCCACTAATCTTCAGCAGATGGAGGGGGACCATTCAGCAAAGAACTTGCTCAACTTCCTCCCTGATCGGGCCCCATCGAAAAATTCATGTGAATTCACATTGAGCCTAAACTCCTCCTCTCCATTTTCCATGGAAGAGACATTCTTCCACCTGGTTCTGGATTCCCTTGCCTTCTGCCTCCTCAGGGATGCTCACTCCATCACCAACACCTCCTCATCAGCTGCGGGGGATTAAAATTATTTGACCTTCCTCCCACTGACAGGTGGGGTCTATGTGCCTCCCCTTGGATCTGGGTAGACCCTGTGATGGCTCTGACCACTAGCATATGGTAGAAGTGGCCTGGCCCAGGCCTGAAGAGACTGGCAGCGTCCCCTTCCCGTTTCTTGAAACACTCTCTCTAGGAGCCCTAAGCCACCATGAAAGAAGTCCAATGACACTAAAACTACTCTGCTGGAAAGGCTTCAGTTGACAGCCCCCGCTGAGCTCAGACTTCCAACCCATGCTGGCAAAAGTCCAGATACGCAATGTCTTGGACCCTCCTGACTGGACCATCCACCAGCTGAAAACTATGAGTACCTCAGTTAATATCATGTAGGCAGAAGAATTGCTTGGCTGAGCCCTGCTCGAACTGCTAACCCATAAAAACATAGTTACAATAAAATGGTGGTTGTTTCAAGCCAGTAAATCTTGTTTTAATTTTTATGCAACCACAGATAACTAGAATATGAGGATCTTCAAAACTTCTTTCTCTCTCTCAGCTGCTTCTTTTGTAACATAAGCATATTAAAGTCTGGCCTCTTATCAAAATCTCGTACTTTACCCTCAGTTCCTTTGTAAATACTTCACACCTTCATTTCATCTGTGTTCCTGTCTTTCTTTCTGCAATGGTGCTTCTTCTCTAACCATACCAATGAAATTATTTTTGCCAAGATCAATGACATCTAGGTCTGGCTCAATACAAATAGTCAGTTACCAGCTCTTAACCTTACTTGATCTCTCTGCATCACATGATACTCCTGAGCACCTGTTCCTTTAGGAAATTCCTCTCCCCTGGTCTGCTCAATACCACTGCCTCTTGGTATTCTTCTTATCTCCTTAGTAACTCTTTGTGTTCCCCATGGATTCCTTCTCTGCTGCCTGTACCTTAAATACTGAGAATCTTTCTAAGGTTCTTTTCTCCACTAGTCCCTTCTCTACGTGCTTCCCACAATCATCCTATATCCATCCCTATGTCCATTGCTTCAAAGAAATGCTGTGTCCTCATTCCTCTGAGCCTGTATTTCTAAGCCTAGACCTTTCTCTAGAATCAAAGGGCCAACTCTGCACTCCAAGAGGTATTCAAACCTAGAAGTATTCAAGCTCAACAAGAGTAAAAATAAAAATACATTTACCTCACACTGCCATTCTACTGTCCTTCTTCGTCAGTGGATGGTGTCACCATCCACTTGGGAGTTACACCTCACTTATCCTTAGCCATGCTCATGCTGATTCTTCCTAGTTAATACATCTAGAATTGGCTTATTCCTCTCTATCTCATTGCTAACACCATAGCTCAGAAAATTATCATTTCTTATTATAGACTACTTCTGGCCTCCAGATGCAATTCACGTGTTACATCCTATTAGAGTGTTCATTCTAAGGTATAAATCTCATCATATCACTCCTTTGCTAAAATCCTTTAGCAACTGCCCAACAGACTAGGTTATAATTTGAATTTCATAGCATGAAATACCCAGCCCCTACTTACTACCTCTCATCTTTTGCCTCTTCCCCCTTGTGACCTGATGGCCAACCATATGGACATACACGCAGTTCCATAAATTCACTGGACTCTCTAAGACTGCCAACCTCTGTACCTATTATTCCCTCCATATAAAATACCCTTCCCTGATTTCCAAACCAAATTAATTGCAACGTGTGGAAAGCTCAATTTAGCTATTGCCATCTCAAGAAAACTTTTACTGTCCCCTTACTCTGTCTTAGAAAACTTTCCTAGTGTCCTTATTTTGTGTTCTCATCATGACATGTATTAAAAAGCATAATTTTCTACTTAATAGCCTATTTAAAAGTCTGTCTGAGCACTAGACTCAGAACACCTTTGAAGGCAGGGACTTACTTTTTATATCAGTTCTCCAATCCTTCTTTGGCATGCACTGCAGACTCAGAAACATTTATTGAATGTCTACAAGGCTGAATGAGTGAGTGGCATCTATTTGTTTGCTAAATTTACTAGTTTCACTTATACTTTTAATAATACTACAAAAAATTATAAAATTCATTAATTTCTCCCTACAAAAGAATAATGCTTAAAAAGTGCTATATTAAAATTCACCTTCTTAGTTTTTCCTTGCTTGAATGAAGAAGAGAGATCTTTTTGTTTTTCTCGAACTCTGACAACGAAGCATTTAATTCAAGCCCATTGCCATTCCTTAAAGATTCAGGGCTAGAAACAAGAGAAAATCATACCATATATTAAAGGGGAAAATTGTTGGGCAAAATTAAATAATACGCACCAATACACTAAACAAAGGATGCTTCTCTAAGTCTCTTGCTTCATACAAAGGGGCAATAAGTGTCAAAACACCATATCTTAGACATTTGGTGCAGAATGTGTATTTCAAAATTTCAAAAGAATATATTATCAAAATCATCCTAAATTCAATGACTGATCAAAATTCTAAAATAAATTGTTAACAATACATACAAGCAGGATTAAAACATTCTGACCTCATCAATTATGACTACACCATATTATATGACTATGCAACCTTCAGAAGGAAAGGTACATTACAGGAAAAAAGCATAAAGGATTAGAAGGACAAGATACACCCTAGGCCAACCCGACCAGCAAAGCACAGGTTCCCTCCATTTTAAAATTTGTCATTTAATGGACATTTTCTGGCTCTACTATTTTTGCAGAACTTCTTCAGGCATTCTGATTGATTTAAAAATACATTAATCTAAGAAACTTGCAAACTAATCCTATTTCCTCTATCCGAAGAGATATAACTTGATTTGAAAATTTTATTTACAGTGGTAGGATACTGAGGGAAGACAGAAGGATTCAAGATGAGTAGAGATCAAAAAGCACATGCATACTATGTAGTCATAAAAACTTTTTTAAAAAGAAAAGCAGTTGCAAGTAATATAAGAAAATTAAGACCTTCCAAAACCTTTCCCAACCCCATATCCTAGATAAGGGTTAATACGGCAAGCCTCTTTAAGATTAAAATGTTAAATAAGACCAAGAAAGCTGTTGATATCTCTGCGTTACCAAAGTCAGCTTTGGTTTAACCACACTTACTGACTGCCAAGTCCCTTTCTTGTTCAAAACAGTAGATGGCCACATTCTACAAATTCTGGAAGTGACTAACTTAAAATTCTCACCATCATCAGTACGCATGCCCTCAGCAGTTATGTCCATTCTTTGTATCCCTAGGCTCTACTTAAAACCTCCTTGGAAACCAGCTTAAAGTGAAGGGAAGAAATTCACAAAAATTGAATTTTATAAGCATACTAGCATTGGAAGGGTCTGATCCCCAGTTCAACTGCCTACCCAATCCAGGTTTGAATGCCAGTTCTAATATCTATGAGAGAGAGACAGACAGAGAAACACAAGGAGACACAGAGACACACACTAAAACTTGCCTTGTATACCAAACAAGAAGATTCCAAAAGCTACATGAGGTATGTAGAAGATACTAAATCCTTTTTAAAGGGAGATTTTCAATAACTGGGGGGATAGGTTCATGAGTTCGAGAAAGACAATGGGAAGAAGCAGAGTAGTAGGTGTATAACAGGTGAGGCTGCTCTTGTCTGTTTAAATATTGGGGTTCCATGTAAAATTTTTGTTTGAGGAATTTCACTGTTTTTATGAAGTTTAAATACCACTGTGCTATTTAACTTTGCTTAGTAATAACACAGACTCTAATACTGATCATATTCCCCAATGATGGGGAACTCACTACCTTACAATTTGACCTGTTCCCCTGTGGTCAAGTCTAATTGTTTATGAAGTATTTCCTTATATTAAGTTGAATACTTCTGTAATGTGTACCCATGGTGCCAGCTCAGGATTCTTAAGTACAGCAAATGCTGCACCCCTCTTCCACAAAATAGCCACAATCAATAAGTTCTCTAAAAATATTGCTATTATGAAAAAGAACAAAAAACTAACCAGGCAAATAGATCAGTAGGAAAATATCCCAGGTGTTTGCTGTAGGACCTCTGCAGGGGCAATCCAAGTTCTTCAGGCCCAGTTGCGTTTTCAATCTTAACTGAAAGTTTTGAGAGGGGGACTATTTATTTCTGAAGTCACTTAAGGAGATGACACTAATCAAACACACAAGCCCCAATCCTTAATGCAGTTGTCTTTTACTCAATAGATTTTACAAAGCAGTATTTTTAAAACTGAAAGCAATTTATAGATTTCTGTGAAATATAAAACCACCTAGGTTAGAAAGCAAAAACTAAAATACTCTATATTATTTACCCCGGGATACCTTTAAGCCAGATTCTAGTCACTTAGCGACAGGTGTGCTTAAAACACATTCGACTGAGTTTATTTATCAAGTTCCTATTTATGGGTAAATGTCAGGAGACAAAAAACACGCATGAGTCTTCAACAAGCAGCTGCACTGTCGAAATATAGCATCTGAAAAAAATTTTTTCCTTTTTTGCAGCTGCTCATCCTTAGAGCAAAGACGAGACAACTGGAAGCAGACATGGTCATGACCAACAGAAGGGCATGGGCAGGTGACGAGCAGCTGCTCTATTTCACTGAGAACCAAATAAGAAGAGGTTGCAAAAGCCCTCGGTCACCAAAGTTAGCCATTTCCAGGAAGAACCACAAGGGCTGGGAGCCACTGGAATGTCACAAACAGACTCACTCATCTGAATATTTAAAAAGAACATTAAAAAAGGACTGTTAAAGTAAATCTCATATAATCATTATCAGGAGAATCCAGAAAATGTCTTTCAGGCCCATTTTAAGAAAAAATCATCTTAATTTTGCCAGCTTTATTAAAGTATAATTGACAATTCGAAATTGTACATATTTAAGGTGTACAACTTGAGTTGATAATATACATATATATTGTGAAATAATCACCACAATCAAGTTAATTGACATATCCATCACGTCACATCGTTACCTTTTCTGGTGATGAGGACACGTAAGATCTACCCTCTTAGCAAATTTCAAGTAGACAATACAGTATTGTTAACTATAGTCACACTGTGTATATTAGACCCCCAGAATTTGTTCATCTTACATAACCAAAACCTTGTACCCCTTGACCAACAATAGTCCCAATTTAACATCATTTTAATTTTAAAAGATTTCTTATTTAGTATCCTAGGCCTAGAAAGACCAAAAATAGTCACTGACCAATAATGATTCCAGTAGAATTTAATTTCCGAAATTGGAGTCTGTCCTTTCACAAGCCAAATGAAAGCTAATTTAATTAAAGTGTTTAGATACTGGTGATATGCTTAATATAATAGGCAAAGAGTTTAGAAATGTGAGGTCTAATTGAAGCATTGACATTAATCCTCTGCATCTAAAATCTGAAACAGAAAGGGCAACCACCCTATTAACTTTAAGAAGTAAAATAATTTCTATGCAAGTGTTTTGCAAAGTAGAAAGCACAGTACAATTGTAGGTTAGGGCCCCTGGCTTTTAGATAATCACACAACGACACAGCACAGTTAATTCCATTTTAATGAGTAAGAAATTATGGTAGCTAGGCTACCAAAAAAGAAAGAAAAATAGTAACACAATGCTGCCATCAACCCCTCACCCAAAACCCTGTGCCTACCGCAGCACTGTATTTGCCCTTGGGCAACACATTCTAAACCTCTGAAGATGTAGTTTTTTTCTTTCCAGGTAAAGAATATATATTTCTCCCTTTATTTTATTTATGCTTGTTTTTGTCAGAATATATGAGCAGAGTTTTCGAAGATTTTAATTCAAATTTTGAAACCTTTGGAAATGTTTTACTCACCAGTGTTTGAGGGACATGTTGTCCAGTATTTTACCACATTACTCATTTTTTCCATTGTCAGTGGTTCAGTTAAAGCAATATCTGTTCCATGCCCTGAAATACAACCTAAGAATCTTTATATTAAATATTGACCTTATAGTTTCTATGTAGAGAAAAAACAAATACTATATTTAGCAGGTACATACCTTTAAAATTTTCAGGGATTATAAAAACAAACAGTGAATGTGTATTTTTCTTTTTGCCAAATCTGAGAGAGGAAAGAAAATGTTAAAATGAAGCAAAATCATTATTCAAAAAATGGAGATTCAGGAGTTTAGCTTATTAGGAACTAACTACAGTGATTTTCTTCATTTCTTTAGAATTTAAAATAATATCATTAATATGGAAATTTAGTAAAAGTAGCATCTCAAATCAGTGAGGAAAGAGATGAATCACTTTTTCTTAAAAATGAAAAAAAAAGCCTAAACTTTATCCAAATTTTTGATCAGATCATCAGTTTACAAGAAATTTGTGGAAAGAAAGAAACATTTTAAAGAACATCATGGGAATGAAACAAGCAGAATCTAGAATGGGGGGAATTCTGTAAGACAAATGACTCCTTTTAAATATACATATAATTAAAGAACAAGACAAGAAAAAGGAAAGTTGAATCCTGATTTGTATAAACTCACAGTTTAAAAAAAATCATAAGATAAGCAGGGAAATTTGAATGCTAATGGGATATTTGACAATACTAAGAAGTGATTACTAATTTTCAGGTATAATATGGGTTTTGTGGTTATTCTCTGAGTCCTCACCTTAGAGAGGTACCAATTAAAGTATTTATGGATGAAATAAAACAGTATTTTAGATTTGTCTTAAAATAATCCACTGGTGTGCAGGGGTGGGAAGGTAGGGAGAAACATGACGAGCCAGATGTGGGTAACTGTTGAGGCTACATTATGGGTGTATTATTATATTATACTCTCTCCCCTTTTATTTCTTGAAATTTTTCAAATAAAACTTTTTTCTTAAAGTGGCATTATAGTTCACTAAACTCAGTACAGTAAGTCTGGAATTCGATAATTGGATGGATACTGAGCCTTGGCATTAGCCAAAATGAAATGATTTTCAGGGAGAATGTGACTGTGAAAGAGACTTTAAAGAGAACAGTTTAAAACTACCTAAGAAAAGCAAACTATTCTCAAATACTTTAAAACATCATTTATTAGCATGTGGTTATATATGGTTATTATTTATTTATTAAAATGAGAACTGGGATCACCCCCACTGTATAACATTGTTAGTTTATCTTACATATGCATTTGGAAGTAAGTATACATTCTATATTTCAAATTACATTATATATTAATATAAATTTATATATCTGAGTCATATATATTGAGAACCTCTTATGTGCCAGCTCTGTGCTAGGCTCTGGGGGATATCATGGTAAACAGACAGACAAGGTTCCTGCTCTCACACAGCTGGAGGTCTTGGGGCAAAAAGACATTAAACAAATCATTATAGATAATTTTATGGCTGAAAATGTGTCCAATGCCAGGAAGGAAAACCAAAAGGGCCAAGAGGAGTCCACGCCTGGGCACCAACCTGCCTCAGCAGCCTTGGGGAAGGCTTCCAGGCAGACAACCCTCGGTGCTGGCTAGACACAGAAAAGGCTGGGGAGAGGGGGAGGGCAGAAAGCAGATGTGCGGCACAGAACACTCTGGGCAAAAGGCACAGCATATGCAGGAGCCCTGGGGTGGTCGAGAACAGGTGAGTTTGAGAAGGTACAAGATGTCCAGGAAAGCTCTGGCACAGGGCATCTGAGGAAGAAAAGCATAAGTGGAGACCAAAGAGCGAGGGAGGGCTGGGCTCTGCTCACAGAAGGCCTGTTAGGCCACAGGAAAGGTTTGGTATTGAAGAAAAATGGGCAACGGAAAGCTATGAAGCTCAGGAGCAACCAACACAATTACATTTGCATTTTAGAAAGACCACTCTGCCTATGATGGGATGTGCTGATAGGGGTGACACAGGTGGACTGGAAAGACCCTAGGGCAGGGATCCAGGCAAGAGCTGATGGTAAGGAAAGCGGGCATACCTGTGAACCTTTGGTAAAGTTAAATATTTTAGAGTATTTACTAAATTAATTACTTCAGACTAGCAGGATTATTAAGAAAATGTGACACCACATTGACGTCCATTCAGACTTGATTCTGTGCTATGAATTCTGGGGAGTTTAGGCTGAGAGAGAAGAAAGGAAAGAATATATGGTTTCTATGAGGAAATGAGAAACTCAGAATATTATCATCAAAATAGGCATACGCAGGAGGGAGGATAGAGTTGCCTGGCCAACCAAATGTGGAGGTAAGAAAGGCACTTCCTACACTGGTGTAGGTGCTGTGGTGACACAGAGGGAATAAGGGGATCAGAATGATGCCTGCCAGGATGTCAGCATTTCATATATATATGAAAATAAATATATACATTTTAGACAGAGAGAAAGATAGATAGATAGATAGATAGATAGATAGATAGATAGATATTTTTTTTTTTTGAGACAGGGTCTTGCTTTATCACTCAGGCGGGAGTGCAGTGGCATGGTCAAGGCTCACTACAGCCTCACCCTCCCAAGCTCAAGCGATCCTGTACCTCAGCCTCCCAGGTAGCTGGGACTATAGGTGTGTGCCATTACACTCGGCTATTTTTTTTGTATTTTTAGTAGAGATGGGTTCTCACTATGTTGCCCAGGCTGGTCTCAAACTCCTGGCCTCAGGCAATCTTCCCGCTTCAACCTCCCAAAGTGCTGAGATTACAGGCAAGAGCCACTATGCCTAGCCTCGTATACGTATTTTTAAGTGATGAGAAAGTGTGGATTATAACGGAGGTACAGACAACAGAATGAGGAAAGAGAGGTGAAAGGGAATAATGGACTGAGCAGATGGGACTGAAAGAAAATTATTGGGTAGTTTAAATGTTGAAATAAAAAATACTGCATAGTGGATTCAAAAAAGTAAATTATCCTAAGTCAAATACAGTTAAATGATTTTTTAAAAACACGTTGTTTGCTTTTAGAAATCTTCCTATGTCCATTTTTGAAAACCCGACTTTTCAAAAATTTGAAAATTAATTTTACTGACACAAAAATATGTAAGATATGGATATATGGATTTATATGCCCTGATGACTTTCAAATTTCAAGCTTTATATCAGACAAAGGTGGGATTCTTGGACTTTTGTTATTAGCACAGAATCAATTACCAAACACACACTCCCCCTGCTATATAGGGAACTCCTGCAATCGATAAGAGTTCCCAGAATCCAATACTCTGGTCTTAAGCTCAGCTGTTCATTCACATTCCCTACAAATCAATAAGCTAAAAGAGTTTCTAGTTTCTAGGATCAACCAGAAAATGTTCTCTTTTTTGTGAATGAATATTCCTTGAAACAAAACTAAGCAATGCAAAAACAAACCAAAATAAAAATCACTTTTATCCACACCAACTGATAGTACTTCCTCTTCTATATACCAAAATCAAATTGTAGGCTCTGAGACCTTCTCAATTAATGTCTCTTGTGTTTGCAATTTATTTGGGGACAATTCATTTTCCCTCACGTTTCACGATTACGCTGTTTAAATGTCATGATGTTTCCTGAGGCTACACCTCACTTTTGAGATTGGATACTGATATTCTGGGTTCCATTCCTATGCCTGCCTGCAGTGCCCTCTAGAACTGGAGCCAGCATCAGCTCAACCTGCAGCAGTACCCACCCACTGTCTTGCCCCCATCCCCGGATCTGTCTCTGGTAGCTGAAAAAACAAAGATCATATACAAGTGTTTTGAGCTGAGTTGTACACTCTGCTGATCAAAGGGTCTCAGGAAAGCCCTGGCCTCTGAAATCTATCATCTAAGAGGGCCAAAGAGGTGTTATAAGTCCCTATGAAGCCTGCGGAAATTTCTACCTTTACTTCTCTTAGAGCCATAAGGATTTCCAGGGACAAAAGCCAGTATCATCTTTGGGTTGTGGTTTTCTTGAGTACAGTTACCCATTATTCTGTCCGTGGGCTAAATGCGGCCAAACTAACCTGGTATGACCTACATGGGACTTGTAACAAATAATGTTCTTTGTTAATTACTTAATTAAGCTCTGATAGTTTATTCTGGCTAATAGTGAAGAGTGGTGTGCCCTGTTCCCACTCGGCTCTCCCACAGAGCTCCTGCTGCAACATTCACCATGTGACATGGTGCTAGAAGTTATAAAGACCTAGAGTTGTCCTCAGTTCCTACTCACTTCCTCCACCAGTTCGTAGGAAAAAGGTTTTAGTAAAGCTACTTAGATGTTTTGCTGTTACTGTGTTTATTGTCGAATATTCAGAGGAGTAGGTCATGTAAACTACCTAGTAAGATTTAATGAGTCACATTGTCAAGTCAAGGATGTCTTGGAGACATAAAAGGACAACTTGTTAGATCTCTGTGGCTCACAAGATTGGGTTTTCTTAGTGATCAGTTAGCTGGTCAGACAATTAAAGCTACATGGGGAAGAAATGAAATCAGATTCAAACTTGATTTGTTGACGGAGCAGATGGAGCCACATCCTGCATTCCTTTTCTGTTGCTAAACTGCTCTGAGCTCATGAGAATCACAGAATTTTAACTGCAGAACCATTTCATTGAGAAGAAAACTGCAACTCCCCATATACTGATGAGTTTAAAACATATTTAAACTTTCTGTACCCGTCTTTGGAAGATAAGTATCAGGATGTGTCTGAATTATCAAGTATCTGCCCTTTGAGTATCCTCAATTTTGAGAACTTATCTAAGCCAAGAGTGAAATATCCCTGGAATTCTGGAGCTAAGCATACGAATCCTAACATTATCTTAAAATATGTCACCACTAGGTAGTGTCTGAGTTCATCTGCTCAATAAAAATATACTCTTTCAATACATTCTTGAGATGAAAACAAATTAGGCAGTACTATCAGGAACGTTAACCTATAAGTGAGATGTGCCATAATTCTTGAGAAAGTCTGTAAAGTTCTGATATTTTATGAATGATTAAAGTCAGTGAATAATTAGCACCAAGCTTAAAACATAGTTTTGTAAGATTAAATTTAAGAATCTTTTAAGGAAGCTGCTTTCATTTTATTCTAAAATAAATCTAATATTATAGCTAACAGGCTAAACTTCGTTCTTATTTTCAATAAAAATCTGTATGTCTTATAGATGTATAGATTTGTGATCATGTGCTCTAATACTGAACATATATATGCATTCTATCATCAATTCCTCATTCACTGACGGGAGACATAAAGCACCCAGAGAAACAAGAGTAAGGTACGTAGTTGTACATTTTCCTAGACCTACATAGCTTTTGAGATATTACCAGACAACAACAAAGATCTAAAGAGAAAAAGTTAAAATACAGCAGAAGAAAAGTAGAGCCAGGCTTTTCATTTTGGTTTAGTCATTAAATATTAGCCCAAACTCAGAAGATGTAGTGCTTTAGGATAGATGAAGGTTTAAACTCCTTACAAATGGGGCAGTACATGTACAAGGCTCATTACCATAACAAAAACTGTAGGTTGAAAACTGGAAACATCCTCTACAGGGGTTTAAACAATTCATAAACTCATAAAAATTCTGAGGGCAGGAAAGGCAACTTCAGAGACATTCATAGCCTCTGAGGACAGCACCATGAAAGCAAAGCTTACACACACTTACACACACACACACACAACCAAACAACTCTGTCCCCTTGCAGAGAGGAGCAAAAAAGCTAGAAGGCATTGCCTGCCTAGGACGGCGCTTCTCCCACCCATCCATACAGGCATTCACTGGAGCTACAGCAAGGCAGATAACACCTGCTGGTAGTCAAGACCTTCACTGGGTGTTGGGAACAGTGCAACAGGAGACAAACAAGGAATACAAGTCCAGGTGTATTCCACAAATTATTTGTTTTCTTTCAAACAAATGATTTCTTTTAAGGCAAAATAACAGAACTACCATTTGCATAGCTATACACTTGGCACCTTCATCTACTTTCTTTTCTCTGCTAAGAAATCTTAAGCTATGTTACTCAGGGCAATAAAAGCTGCGGAAGTGAGTATCAGACAAGAAATTCTCTCCTCTAACCTTCTAGGTTTTAATATCTGCAGCTAAACATAAAGCTGGTTCTTAAACAGAACTTCACTCTTATCTTGTTCAAAAGGCGGCTCTGATAGTGAGCAAATGCAAAGCTTTACTCCATTCAGAGAGGCATAGCTAGGGTCCTAATCTTGGAATGAAGAGAGAGACCAGCCATATTGAATTGTCTGGGGCTCTTTCAAAACCATTTCTATATTTGATGTACACCCAGCTTGGCACATACTGAACCTCACAGGTGAAAAAGAGGTGGTTTCAATACAAAAGTCAATTAATTACAGACTTCTAGAAAGAAAATGAAGGGAAGAGTAGAGTTCTAATCTAGTTTTGTAAAAATGATCCATATGGTCTTAGGCAAGTCACTTCAGCCTCAGTTTTCTCATCTGTCAAGTAAGGACAATAAAATCCTGCTCCACCTGCCTCATGTAGCTGCTGTAAAAAATTTTAAAATATGATATAAATGAAGCATTATGATGAGTTCCCAGCCAAGGGAACTCCCTTTTTTTAAGGCTTGTAATAAAATAAGCATATTCTCAGAAGTAGGATAGTTTACAACAGGTTTTACAAGTGGAATTCACTTTGAGGTAGATAGTTTGCCTGATGTGTCTAGAGTTCATATACCTTGTAGAAAGCCAAAAGAAATGCAGACCAGTTGTTCTAAGAAACCCCAAGAGTAGTATCTGTCTGTCTGTCTCTCTGTTTAATAAAGTAACTTGATGGCTTGGGCTTCTCATTTCAACCTTTCTTTTCCCTTAACATACTTTGCTTGCCTGTTTATTCAGGGATCAAAATATTGTCTCTGAATTTTGTAGCCAAAAAAGAGGCCTGTCTTGTAATGCTGACAAGCTCTCATATGTTCCAATATAATTGACAATTCTACTTTATCTATTAAGTATTTCACGGAAGGAGAACAAATTTGTTCTGATCTAACCCTATGTAAATACATCCTAAGTGGCAGGGAAGAATCTAACTCTCCCACTACGGGGCTCCAATTTTCTAGAGCTGGAGTGGGTTAAAAAGAAGCAGAACTTGGCTAGGCGTGGTGGCTCACCCCTGTAATCCCAGCACTTTGGGAGGCCTAGGTGGGCGGATCACGAGGTCAGGAGTTTGAGACCAGCCTGACCAATATGGTAAAACCCCATCTCTACTAAAAATACAAAAATTAGCCAGGCGTGGTGGCACCTGCCTGTCATCCCAGTTACTCAGGAGGCTGAGGCAGGAGAATCACTTGAACCCGGGAGGTGCAGGTTGCAGTGAGCCGAGATGGCGCCACTGCACTCCAGCCTGGGCAACAGAACAAGACTCTGTCTCAAAAAAAAAAAAAAATAGAAAAGAAAAGAAGCAGAACTTACGTGGAACTGCAAGACGAAACAAGAACACTGGAGGTGGTGGTTTCTGGACCCAGTGAATCCAGAAGGCCCCATGGCTCCAGGAGACACCTCAGTCCCCAGCTAACAGGACAGAGAGCTAAGAGTGCTCACTTCCTTATTAGTGTTTGCCACTACAATTAATGAACTCTGGAAAGATGCACCATTTTAATGATACAGTTATTAAAAAGGAGTATGTGTGGGAATAATGTAAGCATTGCATACTAAATAAATTTCTCTGACAAATTGATTCTTACATTCTAATCCGTACCTATTTTCAAGTTAAAATAATTCCTTATAATAAAATACCACAAACTGGAAATAAAAACATGTACCTAGACTCTCCCCATGAAAATATCCCTCATTTTTTTTTTTTAGAAATAGCATCTCACTCTGTTGTCCAGGTTAGAGTACAGTGACATGATCATAGTTCATTGCAGCCTTAAACTCCTGAACAATCCTCCCACCTCAGTCCTCCCAGTAACTGGAACTATAGGTGCAAGCCACCATGCCCGGCTAATTTTTTAAAATTTTTTGTAGAGACAGAGGTCTCACTATGTTGCCCAGGCAGGTCTTGAACTCCCGGGTTAAAGCAATCATCCCACATCGGCCTCTCAAAGTGCCAGGATTACAGGCATGAGCCACTCCCTGGCCCCTCAATTTGAAAAGTAAAATAGAAATATATCATCTTTTTAGGAGTTTTAAAAAAATAGGTTTTTAAAAAAATGATTCTAAAGATACAGCATCAAGGCTTTTGAAGTTTACCTAATTAACCTGATGGCTTCCAGCTCCTCGGCACTTAGTGAAGAAGGCACCTTCAAGAGAACCATGTTGAATACGCAATCATCCAAAAGCGCTGCTGCCTCCTTCATGTCACTGATGGTGATGGTGACTTCTGCTATGTTTGCAAATAGTTTCTGTACAGTATCAGCCAGGTAGCCCACAGTGACATCTCCAACTAATAAGATGTCTATTTTTGCCTGAAAGAGAAGGAAGCAGAGGCGTCACATAATTATTACCTAGGCATAGGGAAAATGTCATGTATGAGAGGATAAGATAAATAAAGCTCACAAATAACACAACAATTGACTTCATATCTAGTCTGACTGGCTAGATGGTCAACTATAAGCAGCTCAAGGACAGGAACTATTAATTTCACATCTTCAGTACCTAGACTAGTGATTAGATCTGAAGGTCACCCTGTTTTTAAACATTTTGCCTACCAATGCTATTCTACTTCAGTTTTTCTGCAAATTTCTCTCTCATCCTATTAAATAATAGAGTTCTTATGACTCAGTTTCCCAAGTCTTTCCTGCTGGAAAATCTGTTTATTGCTGAAAGGATCAAAGTCATGACTCTCCCACATGATTTATTTTGGTGAAACACACATTCCAGGGAACAGAGAAAGATTTAAATTCCTAAATCATAAGAAACACTGAAATAAAGTCCTTTCAATGGAATATATGTGCTATTCAAACCTCAATATTAGGAACCAAAAAGGCCATTTGCATTTGGAGATATTTTCAAGTATATTCAATTAGGAAAAAGAGCATTCCTAACTTCACGTTTTATTTCTCTACAGCTAATGAACTCAACCCACTGAAAATGCCAAAGAATGGGGATGCTTAAATTAATGGAAATAGAAGACAATTGGAAATGCCAGTCCATAGACATCTGTATGAGAAAACAGATTTGGAAGGTGATTAGAGTTGAAGCTAAGAGTGAGTGAAGGGGCTGGAAATACTTGTACAAAGAGAAAGGCAGCTTGGCAAAGAAGCAACTCCACAGGGCAGGATGCTGGTGTAAGTGGCCCCGTGGGGCTTCCTTCTCTTTTCAGCCTGGTTTCCTGAGGGTTGCAAGAAAGAACAGGTGAGGTGCAAGAAACTAGGCAATAGTAAAGTAAGCAAAGCTTTGGCACTTCTACCTGCTCACCTAATTTTCTTCCTTCTTTTTATAAAAAAGTCAACCTTCCTTTACCATCTCTCATATCCTAATTCAATCACTTCTCTGGAAGGAACTGCTGTCAAGAGTCTGGTGTCTATCCTTCCAGACGATTTTTGTGTCAAACATATAAGTACGATACACACATACATAGCTTTTCGTAAATGGGCTGTTAGTATTTTTTGAAGTGAGTTGCTTTTTTCATTTAACAATATAGTTCAACAATTCCTCAAAATTTCTGATTCACTGGGAACATTCTCATTTTCCAGGCGGTTATAGATTTATTCTCATAAAAATACGTTTTCTATTATTTGTTGGGATCGGGGTGAATGTGCTCATCTGTCATCTTGATCCAGTCTTCCTTATTTTCGATGATGACAATTGATTGAGACATTCTCCCAGTGTTGGGTTTTGATGTTATTACGGTGCCATGATGAATACATTTATAAATACATCTTTGTGCAAATAAGCATATATCCTAGAATCCAAACTAGAAAATCAGAAAGTAAACTTTTACTTGTTTTGCATACTCCAAAGGATACAAAAATTTATATCCCCATAAGCAGTATATATGAGTACTCATTTCCCCAAACCCTTAATAAGACTGATTATTCTTAACCTTTAAAAAATTTTTGTATTGTGAGCAAAAAATCTTATCCTTTTTATTGGCATTTTTTGAATGAATGGAGTATCTTTTCATTTTAGTGGCAATTTGCATTTTATTATCACATATTTATTATGCATGCCCATTTACTCCCTTTGCTCACCTTCCTATTTGTGGTTTGTATTTTTCTTACTGCTTTGTGGGAGTTTATACAGTCTGGATATTAGTCAACTACTTTTTTTTCCAGTCTGTCACTCTGCCTTTAATTCTTTTTTTTGTTTTTGTTTTTGTTTTTTTGAGAAGGAGTCTCACTCTGTCGTCCAGGCTGGAGTGCAGTGGTGTGATCTCGGCTCACTGTAACCTCTGCCTCCTGGGTTCAAGAGATTCTCCTGCTTCAGCCTCCTGAGTAGCTGGGATTACAGGCGCCCGCCACCATGCCTGGCTGATTTTTGTATTTTTAGTAGAGATGAGGTTTCACCATGTTGGCCAGGCTAGTCTCGAACTCCTGACCTCGGGTGATCCGCCCACCTTGGCCTCCCAAAGTGCTGGGATTACAGGTGTGAGCCACCGTGCCCAGCCCTTTAATTCTGATTATAAGGTCTCTTGTCACTAATAAATATTTAATATTTAGTAACAAATCTACTGTTTCCTTTATGGCTTTGGTGAATTTTATCTTGCTTTCAAAGCCATCTCCATTTACGTTAAAATATGCTTTGGTAGAGTATTCTAATACTTTTAAGGGTTTATTTTTGCATTTAGCTTTTTATCCCAGCTCGAGTTTATTTGGTGATTAATATGAGGTAGGTATCTGCTTTCAGTTTTCTTTTTTAAATGCAGAACTAATTGACCCAACAGGATTACTGAACAGACTAACCTTCTCTCAGTGTTTTCATGAGCGAAGTTTTCACAATGCCAGGTAGGGGTGTGTGCGGGTGTGTGTGTGTTTCTGGACTTCATTCTGATCCACTGATCTATTTGCCTATTCCTGGTTAATACCACACTGCTTAATTACTAGCTCTTTATAGTGTGTTTTGATATTTGACAGAGCATGTTTCCCTGTTATTTTTCAATTCAGTTATTATATATTTTCCAACAATTTCTCTTCCAACAGAAATTGGCATCAGTTTCTCAAGGAACCTTGTTAAAGTTTTAATTACGGTGGCCTCTATTTTAACAGTTAATTAGAAAATATTGTTGCTATATTAAATCTCCATATTTAGGAAGTATGCATCTTAGAGAATTTGGGTCTATTATGATCTTCAGTTTTATGGACTTTCATATCGATTTTGCATGTGTCCTAGTATGTATTCCCAGATATGTCCTACGTATTCCCAGATATTTCAACCTTTGGAGGTCACTGTGAAGGGGATCTCTTCTTACTCACTACATTTTCTGATTGATTATAGCTGACATATAGAAGCGCTATTGATTTCTGTATAAGGAACTTGCTTCAAGTAATGCACTTTATAGTACTCTCTGTTCAGTTCCAATACTTTTCCGTTGATTATTCTCAATTTCCTAGGTAGGCAATCCTACTGCCTTCAAAAAATTACACTTTTTTCTCTGTTTCCAGAACTTATGCCTTTTATTTGACTTTAAAGCATTGGCTAGAACATTCAAAACAAAGGTGAATAACAGGAATGATAGTAGGTGCTTGTTCCTGACTTTAGTGGGAATATTTCAAATGATTTTACTACTAAATATGATACTTACTGAAGATTTCTGATCAATATCCTTTATCAGTTAAAAAAGTTTCTATTTGGAAGCTAAGAATTTTACATCAGAAAAGGGTGTTGATATTTATTAAATGCTTTTTCAGTATAACATGATATTTTTTTTTAATTCTTTGATCTGTTAGGCAGTGAATCATATTAATAGATTTCCTAATGTCAAGCTATCACAGTATTGCTGGGATAAACCTATTCATAATGTGTAATGAATTCAATTCCTTCACCTTTAGATTTTTGCATCTATGTTCATAAGTGAATCTTGATATACTTTTGTTTTATTGTATTGCCTTATCTTGTTTAGGTATCAGGGTTATGCCAGCCTTGAAGAATAAAATATTGTTCTATGGTCTTGAATAGTTTATAAAACACAGAAATTATCTGCATCTTAAGTTTAGGTAAAACATGTCTAGAAAATCTGGTTCTGAAGACATTTATAGAGCTGGATCTTACATTTCATTTTATAGTTCCTTATTGATTAATGGTAAATTGAAGTTTCTCACCTTCTCTTAAATGAATTTTGTTCATATACATTTTACTAATCCATTTCATATGGAGTTTTTATATTGTTTAATGTTTTAATTTTAAAATATATATATAATACCTATTACTGGTGTTGAGTTCATTTTGCTTCTTAACTATAAATGTTTCATTTTTTCTTTTTCAGGTAATGCTTTATTGAGAATATAGAACTGTGTGGTCCAATACAGTAGCCACATGCGGCTATTTAAACTTATGTTAATTAAAATTAATTAAAGTTTGAAATTCAGTTCAGTTGCACTAGCCATATTTCACATTCTCAACATCCTCATGTGGTAAGTGTGGATTATCAGACGGTATAATTACACAACACTTTCATCATTGTGGAAAGTTCTATTGGGCAGCAAAGTAGAGGATCTAAATTTTCCTCCTAGTGGCATTTTGTTGTATCCCACAAATTTTTATATATAATGAGTTCATGTTCATTCATTGCTAATTAGTTTATAATTTCAGTTGATAGTTCCATTTTAATCTAAGACTTTTATTAAATACCTATATAAAGGTGTTTTTAATTTTCAAGGCGATAGTATGTTTGGTTTTTTATTTGTTTGACTATTTGTTAGTTGCTCATTTCTTATTTCAGTGCACTGTCCACAATGAATGTGTCCTGCATGACATCTACTTTTTAAAATTTGTTGACATTTTCTTCATAGCCTAATACACAGTTTTTGTTAATCGTCCATGGGTACTTGAAAACAGTGCCTATTTTCTGTTGTGCATAAAGTTCTATATTATCTTTTAGAACAAAATTGTTAATTCTTTCTTTGCTTATATTAGGTCTACTTGATCTTTCAGTTTATGAAAGAAGAGTATCAAAATCTCCTTAATTATGGTTTTGTCAATCCATCAATTTCTCTAATCATAGGTTATATTTATAATTATGGGTTAAGTAAATAAAGGTTCATGATAATGATGTTATATAAATATATAACTATAATATTTAACATATGTGATCTATGTTTATATAGTATGTTATTAGTGTATATATATAGGTGATTCTATATAGCAAATACTACTATATAAAACATACCTCCTTGCCCTTTAATGTTTTTCACCTCAAATTTTATTTTTCTGATATACAGCTTAGTTCTTCATACCCCCTTATTTTAAACTTTTCATTATCATCTTTTCTGTGACTTTTGTAAATAGCTTTTAATTGAATTTACAGTTTTTACAATCTGATCTTTCAGTTTTTAATGTATGAATTTAAGTAATTACATTACTGACATTAGTGTACATTAACTTCATTAATGTAATGTAATGAATTAGCTAATATCAATTAATTGTGAACATTTACAATTTAATGTGAAATGACCTTATTCCCTTTCATTTATTATTTCAGGCTTCCCATTTACTGTAATTTTTTTTTCCATAGCTACTCTTAGGCTGATCAAATTTTCATTTTTCCATCCTGTTGCTCCTATAATGCTTTGGGAGTGAAATCCCTAATTTTTGTACCTTAAGTGCTTAATTGTCTTTTTATTTGGAATTAATTTGACTTACAGAAGAGTTGCAGAGAGGGTATGGTGAGTTCTCATAAACATCTGACTCAGCTTCCCCAAATATTAACATCTTACAATCATAGTATGTTTATCAAAACTAAGAAATTGTGAGGGGCTTTTTAACCATGAGAAAGAAAACCCTAAGAAATTAATATTAGCATAGTACTATTAGCTAAACTACAGACTTTATTTGAATTTCACCAATTTTTCCACTGATAGCCTTTTTCTGTCCCAGGATCCCATCTGGATAATAGGTTGTACTTAGTCCTCGTGTCTCCTAGTTTCTTCTAATATGCAATGGTTTCTCAGTTTTTACTGGCTTTTGAGGAGTGCTGGTCAGGTATTTTGTAGAGTGTCCCACTACTTGGATTTGTCTGACGTTTTCTCATAATTAGACTGGAACTATAGATTTTGGGTAGAATACCATGGACATGAGCGCCCCCTTCTTATGGTGTCATATATCAATGAGAGATTTCCAGGGAGGTTCACCTTGGTCGCTTGGTTAAGATGGCGTCTGCAAGGTTTCTCCATTGTTAAGTCACTTGTTTATCCTTTCCACATTCTTGTTTTCAGAAGGCAGTCACTAAGTCTGGCCACACTCAATGGAAAAGGACTAAAGTACCACCTCTTGGAGGGAGGAATATCAAACAATTGTGGATGTACATTAAAACCATCACAGTAATTAATAAATATGTTAGTGGAGATGGTTTGAGGCTTTGCAAATATCCCATTTCTCCTGAAAGTTATACCCTCTGTTCCTGCCCTTCATTTGTGGATCTTGCCTGTAGCAATTATTACTATGACATTCCATGGGTGATTTTCTATTTCCTTCCATCTACATTTATGATTTGGAAATCTTATGTAAGGAGGATATGTTCCTTCTCCCTCATTTACTTATTTAGTCAATTGTTTATTTAAATCAGTAAGGACATATTTATTCTTTGGGTTACAATCCAATACTATCATTTATTTTGTTACTCAAATTACTCCACTTTGGCCGCCAAAATTTCAGAAATACTTAATTATTAGTAAGTATACATAGCCATTTTCAATTAAGATGTAGACTTAATCTAAATCTACAGCCTCTCTCCAAACAAGGCAGCATCCTTAACACATCTCCCTCCACCCCATATACTTCTCAAGCTATGACTAATCTGGAATTTTAGTTCCAATCATTATTAAATATTTACATTTTTATTAACACTTACACTTAATTTTTTGTTTCTCTGATTCTCACAGTTTCTTGTATCTCATATTTGCTTCTTTCTTGGATTCATTTTACTGAACTGCAGTACAGGCTCAGAAAATTATTTAAAGACTGTCTGATAGCATCAGAATCCTACCAAGTCTGAAAACATCTTCACTGTGCTCTCACAATTCAGTGCAAGTTTTACCCGGCAAATACTTATAAGGTCAAAATCACTTTGTCTCTGAATTTTCCTTCTGGAATCCAAGTTGCTAATGAAAAGAATACGCTGCTTTGTTCCTTTGGATGCTTTTCTCCTCTTTTTCCTCTGCATTCTGATAGTTTCTAGGCTGTGTTTAAGTATATATCTTATTCATCCTACTTGGCACCCAGTAGCTCTGAAAATTTTCTTCTCTTATTTCTTTCTTTCTGTTGTCTTTGTCTCTCCTTGTAAATCTTCTATGAGATGCTGGATGTCTTAAATTGATCCTACATGCCTTGACTTCTCTCTCAGAGATTTCCTCATTTTCCAGATTACCAGCTTAGTCTTCAGTCCTTCTAAGTATTTTTTTAATATAATTTCAATCCATTTAATGTGAATTACTAATTTCTAAGATTTTTTTGGTAATTTTTCATAATGTGCTATTTTTAGGATGTGATATTCTCTCTACAGATACAAATTCAAATTTTAGAAGTTTTTTTTTTTTTCTATTCCTTTATGTCCTAGTTTATTCAAGCTGCTATAACAAAAGACTAAACTGGGTGGCTTATAAACAACAGAAATTTATTTCTCAGCTCGGAGGTTGGGAAGTCCAAGATCACAGCATTGGCAGATTAAATGTCTGGTGATGGCACACTTTCTGGTTCATAGATGGCAATTTATTTGTGTTCTCACATGGTGGAGAAGCAAGGGATCTTTCTTGGGCCTCTTTTATAAGGCACTAATCCCATTCATGAGGGCTCCGTCCTTATGACCTAATCACCTCCCAAAGACCCCACCTGCTAACGCCATTACCTTAGCAGTTAAGATTTCAACATATGAATTCGGTAGGGGGCACAAACATTCAGACTATAGCACCTTAAAAATCTGTCTCCTCAATCGTTCAGTGTGTGCATTTGTCTAGTTCTGTTAATGTCTGTCAATCCTTTGTTTCCAAACATAAATATGAATCAAGAACTAAGTGGGTGTGAACAGGCAGTTTCTCCTGCAGCTGGGGTGGTGTTTCCTCAGTGGGGGCCTCCCTTAATGGGACAACTGACTATGGGTTTGGTGAGAGTGAGCAGGATGAGTGAAAGCAAAGGCTGAAGAGCAGAGAGGCTGGCGCCAGCTAATTGTCAAAATCAAGGTGGGCTCTACTCTGAAGACCAAGTATGTTAGTTTATTTTCCTCCTGGAAAGAACTGCCTTTCCTTTCCTCTTTCAGTTACAGAGATCGGGAAATTACTCATACCAGGAGTCCTCATCTCATGTATAGTTCATTTTCTTTAGAGAATAGTTCTTGAGTTTTATCCTTAAGTTAAAGGCACCATTGCTCCTGCTTTAGTAGGAGTGAGCTGGGAGAGTCCACAGGGTAAATCCAGGGGGCCAACCTGGCCTGGGAGTTCTGTACCCAGCTAATTCAAACCAGGTGAGCACCCTTTGGGCTACTTTCATCTTTGTTTCTGTCAACATTCAGCCTGGACTATCACTAAAATTGTTTTATCACTGCATTTCTTCTCTTTGTGTCTTTTAAGCTGTGGATTTTCTACTTTTGTTTTAGGTGTAATTGGACCCCATTTGCTTTCTAAATGTCACATTTTACTGTGGATTTTTTTTTTTTTAACGTTCAGAGAGAAGTTGCTTTGTTCAAACCAAGATCCCATTAAGAACTATGCATTGCATTTGGTTGTTGTATCTCCTTGATCTTTTAATTTGGAATACCTGCCTTCTTATTTTTCCATGATATTTACTTGAAGGAATCATCACATTTTGAAAACATCTGCTCTGGAGTTTGGGGTAGATGGGGAGGTTGACCTGTGTGCTCAATCATCATGAGCCAATCTCCTTCACCTGCAGTACCCTACTCTAAACAGGATACCAATTTAAACTCCTTAGCATGGTGTTTCATAGCCTGCTACCAACCTACTTCACCAAACTTATTTCCTTCTACTTCCCTCAATACTCTATATTCCAAGAACACAGCACAACACTTTTAAATGAGCTTTGAAATATGTAATTTCTACAGTAGAGAGCGTTGGGGCCCTACTAGTGTGTTTCCTTTTCATTTTATAAACACTCCTCATTTCCAGCAGCACTTTAGGAGCAGCATGGGACTCTAAGCCTTTGTGATGCCTGTGAGTGCAGATTGTTTGCGAATCTCCACCACAGCACGTGATTTCTTCTATGCAAATATATTCTTTGTGAACCCAAAGCCAAACAATGAAACAGTCATTAACAAGTGATCACAACAGGAGCAATTATAGTTTTGTTTTTTAATTAACCTGATTAATTGAAGCGAATATGAATGCCCAAAAATAACCTATCTAATACGATCAGGGTGTATGGCCATATAATTGATCTTCCAAACTGAGGCACTTTTGAGAATGAAAGGAGGTGCCATTAATAATTACACTAAAATAACACATATAAACTAGGGTGTCCTGGGATATAGTTTGTAAAACTTTCTATTAGTAAGGTTTATTTTTTCTTTTAAAATATCCTGCCACTTTATGTCTCTGCTTAAATATGCTTGATGTTTATTCTATGGAGACATAGATATTTATTGAGCCCTTACTATAGGGCAGACACAGGGCTCTGGGTGCTAGGAGCACAAGGTGAACAAACAAGACAAGGTCCTTGCCCTCATGGGGCTTACATTCTAATAGCCCTTTTCTCTGCTGATAAGAAAGCATGGCATTCAATCCTTGGAATATAGGAAGAATAGAGTATGACCAGTTCTACTAAGGGTGTTATCTTGTTTCAACAGCTTGATGCAGTGGGAAGGGAGCAAAGCCATTTGAGGCAGACAGACCACAGTCCTGTCACTTAGTTCAACTATTTACCAGTGGCTTTGAATAAGACACTTAAGTGATCCTCGTCTAAAGGATCAAAATGCTTACGTTGCAAGAATGTTATGAGAAGTGTTTGTATAGTGCCCTGCAGGTGGTAGTTATTGCCATGTTTTTGCAAGTAATACCGAACTGAGCACAAAGAACACAGAAAACGTCAAATCAACCTAGCAGGGGAAGGACCAGGGGAGAGAGGAAAATGTGTCCATGCTGGGCTCTGCACTGTTTGAATCACAGTGCTCAGGAAACAGGGCCTCCTGCAGAGCATAAGCTTTAAAATAACAGAAATCAACTGCCTAGCTTGAGCCTTTCCCTAGCTAGCACATGGCATTCTGACTGCACTATCCTCCCCTTAGAGGCTCAGTTCCAGTGTCCCCAGAATCTCTCAGCCTTTTGGGGGAAAGAAAAGTCAAGAAAGAGTTACGAAGGGCAGAACATGCATAGTGGGAAGTCGGGAGAAATCTGAGGGTAGGTAGGAAGATGATCTGGAAAGGGATGAGGAGAAACAAGCACCACTAACCCACCGTTCTGTGCAGGAGTCTGAAGTTTTTGCATAGCATCTTGCACCATGGCACAGAGTGGGTATGACATAAAGCAGCTCTGGAAAGAACTGATTTGCTCTTTTGCCAAATGCTTCTTTCTCTGCCTTACAAAATCAGTGCCATAGCACACTTGGAATGTTAATGGACAAATCAGAACACTGCTCAAGTCCACTATCCCAGTTCCATAACTCAAATTAACAGAATAGTTTATAATCAACATAAATCTGAATATTTATTTAGTTTAAAATATGTTGTTGACAATGTAATATGAACACAGGCGATAAAAAACATCTTTTGACAAAAAGAAAAAGGAATAAATGTTTCTAGTATATTCTGCTTGGAAAACTGCCTTTTAGTACATCTAAGATTTTCACCTGCAAGCAGTAATCTGAACCAGTGCTAGGCTTCGTTTGATGAAATGTTCATCTTTTTCTGTTTGAATTGCTTACTACACCTTTGTAAACAAAAGTAACATGTATTCACTGGGAAACACTAAAAAATTCAAAAAAGAAAATAAAGTGTAATTCCACCACTCAGGGTAAGCCCTATTAACACCTTGGTACATACCCTTTAAGTGTGGGTGGTTTTAATAACACGACATCATTGTCACCAAGACACTTCATCCACTGTTTCATTTCTGTGATCACAGTAACATGCAGGGCACTCTAGTCTCTACAATTTTTAAAACACTGGATTTCCATTTGCAATCTGTGGCAGGCTAAACCCTTAATTAGTAACAGCAGGTGCTGAAGTGCTTAAAGCAAATCACTCCTACATTTTAGTGAGTTGTTATTTATGTCACTCTTATCACCAGAAGCAGAGCAGCCCACAATCAGCAGCAGCTGCAGGGCTGAGGCTCTCATGGGGCAATTGCGGGCCTTCAGCTTCCTCAGGAGTCAAGGGATTTAAACAGCTCTATCTGGAGAAACTGAGCAAGCGGCTTTTCTCACAAAGGCACACAAAGGGGTCAGTTGGGGCTTCACACTCTCTTAAGGGGAGGAAACCACAATTATTTATGTTCTACTAGATAATCAAATATTTCATTCAGAATTCATTTTGTGCAGCTTTGCCTAATCCTGCACCATAAAATACTATTTTTCCTTAGAGTTTAAATAGGTTCCTCTATCTTGAAAAATTAAGAAAACCTGTTAAACGGGTCCACTTCAAAGTGATCCTAATTCCATTTCAGAAAGCTTGCTCTTAAGAAGAGATGAAATTAAGTTTGCAGAGCATTCTAAGAGGTAATAAGACTACACTCAGCACAAAAGATTGCTCTCTCCTATTTATCAAGATGCGGAAAATACTAAGATGAAAGCCCCCCTCCCCAGCTGGCCTTGCTTTCTGGCGTGGGGAGGTTTCGCCTACGCTTTCCTCCTAGTGGGGTAATCATCACCTTTCACTTTTATCGAAAACAGTTACAAAAGTGATTTTGTGCTTTGCTAAAGGGGCTGAAAAATAAGGTGCTTTCAAGAGAGGCCAGCCGGCTTTTTGATTTCCATGGAGGTGGCAAATGCGTGCAGAGCAGGTCCCCTTCCCACCACGGCTTTGGTTCCACACAAAGTTGCCTGTTTGGGGGGAAGCTCCACGAAGGACACTTTGGGATGCCACGCCAGTGCCCAAACTGAAAATAAGCATGCCCAGCTGTGCAGAGACGGGAATGCAGGAAAATAACGCGCCTAAACAAACTTTCTTATATTAAAAATAAAAATCATCGTTCACATTTTTGTCCAGCCACCAGCCTCAGAGTGCCTACTAAATTGTGTTTCTAGGTAGCTAACTTCACAAGTGGCCTTCTGCTCGAAAAATAAGTTGGGGAAACGTCAAGGGCTAAGATTTTTTTTTTTTTTTTTTTAGTTGGAGAATTCACATTTATTGAGTAATTGATGTGATGCAATCTGCAATTTTTGGATTCAAGATAATTTTCACTGAACATTTCATCAGTTAGTGGGTTTTCTTTATAACACTATTCAGTTCTCTTTCTTCCTTGGCCTCCTCTCCCGAGATAAATCAGCCCCATCCCCCAACCTCGGGCCCCAAGGGCCTGGTGGCACCCTCAGAAGCCGGGTCGGCGCTTCCCCAGCTCGGGGCGCCGGGGGAGAGTGGACTCGCGTCCTGGAAGGGGCCCTTCCTGCTATTCGCTCCCCACAGTTCCCCGACAATGAGAGCTCCCCAGGCCAGGCTTTGAGGGCCGAGGGGACCACCGACCTAGGGCCCGCCCGCGAGGTTATAAACGCAGCTGCCTCCCCTTCCACAGCCTCTTACCTGGCCCGAGATCTGGCAGTGCTCCTGGCAGATAATTGAGGAAGCCATGGCCGCTGCGCACGTGCTGGGTCCTGGGGCAGCCTCCCAGCAGGAGGAGCTCCACAGCCGCTGCGTCCCGGGCCCGCCCCCTGCACTAATGGCTCCTGGCCGCAGCTGAGGGCGAGCACGCCCCAGGCGCCCTTAAAGTGGCCCTGTCGCCGGTTCTGGCGCGTGGGGGAGCAGCAGGCCGCTCTGAGGGGTCAACGCGGAACCCGGGTCGGGGGCCTGCCCGCGGGGGCTGCTCAAGCTGTCCTGGGGGCCCTTAGGAGACCGCGTCACTAGCTGACTGCGCACTCCAAGTCCCCTTCCCAGGGCAGCTCTCACGACACTAAGCCCCGCGTACTCACTCCCACTGCGCCGCCTGGGGAGGCGGGAGGCAAGGCGTCATCTCAAGATAGTCTAAAAATTTTAAGAAGTCTTTTCTTACGGGCAGTCTTTCCAGTTTAAATGTTAGGAATTAGCAAACACTTGGGTTTGTTTTGCTCTTTTCTAAACAAACGTAAACAGAGGATAGGAAAGGCGAGTACTTCTATGGTGATTTCTTTCCAAACCACTAAGAAATTTAAAATGTTAGGCCGGGCGCGGTGGCTCACGCCTGTTAATCCTAGCACTTTGGGAGGCCAAGGCGGGTGGATCACTTGAGCTCAGGAGTTCGAGACCAGCCAAGCCAACATGGTGAAAACCCGTCTCTACTAAAAATACAAAAATTAGCCAGGCATGGTGATGGGAGCCTGTAATCCCAGCTATCTGGGAGGCTGAGGCACAAGAATCGCTTGAACCCGGAAGGCGGAGGTTGCAGTGAGCCAAGATCGCCCACTGCACTCCAGCCTGGGCGACGGGGCGAGATTCCGTCTCAAGAAAAAAATTAAAAATATTAGAAACACTTCATTTTTGTGCCGTGATTTAACAAATACTGTCCCTATTTTCTCAACGGAAACAATGAGGCGATAAAATTTTCTCGTGACTGCTGCTATGTAAACCCCTCTACTCAACCTTCACTGAACATTTTACTGAGACCTATTGGGCGTCAGACCCGCGGAGGATCCTTCCTCGGATGTGTCTTGACTACTGTGCCATGATTTTTCCACTGCTGTAAGTGTGGTGGTTATTGTGGATGACTGCAGACTCTGGATCTCACTAGAGCATATAACACAGAGGAGCTCTCCGGGGAACCATCTCTGCAGGCGGTCCCTGGGCAAGTCTCCTGGTTCCTGAGCAGCTGGTGCTGTGTCCTGGGGGTCCGATTTAGATCCCGGGGGCAGGCAAAAATACAGCTGTGATACTCTACATTTCTGATGGGAAGAAAAGGAGCAGATAAACTTCTGATGGGATCATTCTGCATTACTTTTGGAAGTGTACACGTCTTAATAGAGTGTAATAAATTTCACTTCTATTGCTTTTCCAATTAATCAGGAACTGACAGTATCCAGATCAATATCTGTGCGGGAAGTGGTTTGCTCACCAATGTAAGACAGAGGTGAAGTCCTTCCCAGGCATTGGTGTAGGGTGTGAATTGAGGCAGCTTTGAGCATTTCGTCCTGAATGCGCAAGCACCAGATTTCCATTGCTCCAGAGGTCTAGACTAGCAAGTCTAATTCTAATAGACAAAGACAATGTTGAAAGAGAAACGGACTTATTTGCTTTTAAGTAAAAAAAAAAAGCCCCTAAGATTATGTGAGAGGAAGTCATCACTACTGTGTTGAAGGAAGAAAAAAAAGATAATAAACTTCTCCTGTATCTAGAATATGAGTCCAAGCTTCCTAAGAATTAACTTAGATATTTTTGTTTCCAATCTCCTTTAAAAAAAAAAAAAAAAAAAAAAAGGTCAGGTGTAGTGGTGGCTCGTGTCCATAATTCCAGCACTTTGGGAGGCCGAGGTGAGATCACTTGAGGTCACTAGTTCCTGAGAGACAGGACACCCCTGTCTCTACAAAAACTAAAAAAAATTAGCCTGGCGTGGTGGCACACACCTGTGGTCCCAGCTACTCCAGAGGCTGTGGTGCGAGGACTGCCTGAGCTTGGGAGTTTGAGGCTGCAATGATCTGTGATTACACCACTGCTCTCCAGGCTGGGGAACAGAGGGAGACCCTGTCTCGCAAAAACAAACAAACAAACAAACAAAAAACTTTCTTTGTAAATGAACAGACATCTACTCTAAAACAACATCTCTTCCCAGGGAAGATTTTGCCCTCCAAGGGACATTTGGCAATGTCTGAAGACATTTTTCATTATCTTCACTGGTGGTGCACTAGCTTCTAGCCAGTAGAGTTCAGGGATGCTGCTAAACATCCTACAATGCCCAGGACAGCGCTCTACAACAGAGAATTATGTGGCCCAAAATGGCATTCGTGCTGAGGTTGAGAAACCCTACTATTAATATAACCCCTCCAAATTATAACATAGAGTGTAAGCCATTTAATTTCTTTGGCATCTTTCACATTCTTGAATCTTGTGTAGTGCAAAGGAAAAGATGACGTTTGGAGGAAAGGAAAAAATATTACACACACCAAAATGGCAAACTCAGTATTTCAAAGCCAGAACTGGTGTAAATTGTGTTGGTGGTTGCATGGGTAAAAGGAAAGGTCAGTTTTAATCGTGTCCTTTCCCTATTTGAAAACGTACAAGGGTTTCTCTGCTTATTACAATTAAGTCCCATTCCTCAGTGTGGCATTAGGGCCACATTACCTTGTCCCATTCTGGCTTTCTAGACTTAGCTTCAAATCAAGTGACTAGATTAGTTTCTATTCCCTAATAGTGTCCTGAGGTCCCCCCAAGAGTCCCCAGTATAAGATTTGCACAAGCAGATAGAGTAACTTCTTTCTTTGGAATTGTATTGATAGGATAAGTCATCTGAAGCCTAGAGGAGCCCCAAGCTGCCTTAAAGAATAGCACTTGCCATCACAACAGTGTAAGCACAGTTTATTGGTTTGGGAACTGCCCTGAATATAGCTTCTGATCCTTCCCAGCTGCTAATTCACTTATTTGATTCTGAGCTCTGCCTGAAAAACATTTCCTGTCCCATTATCCCTGCATCAAAGAGGCTTCCACTTCTGCTGTGTGCATGCCTTCTTTCTGCCTCTCCCTCAGTCCTCCTAACCTGAAAGCACAGTTCTGACACCTGCGTTGTCTGAGGTTTAGCACACCTGCTTACCCCTGAATGTTATACTTGTGCTTGCTTGGGTTTCTCCCACACAACAGGCTGACTCACACTTTTGTTCTGTGGTTAGTCTGAGAAGACAACGAAAAATGTTCAAAGTAGTACTAATTCCATCTGCTAAAGATTTAATATTGATGTCCCCCCAAAATTCATATTTGAAATCTAGCCCCCAGGTAATAGTATTAAGAGGTGGGATCTTTGGAAGGTAATAGGTCATGGGGGAGGAGCCCTCATAAACTGGATTAGTGCCCTTGTAAAAGAAGCCCACGAGAGATCCCTCACCCCTTCTACCACGTGAGGACACAGTGAGAAGATGCCATCTATGAACCAGGAAGTGGGCCTTCCCCAGATATTGAATCTGCTGCTGCCTTGATCTTGGACTTCACAGCCTCCAGAACTGTGAGAATAAATTTCTGTTGTTTGTAAGCCACCCAGTATGTATTTTGTTATAGCACTTTAAATAGACTAACACCGTCTCACACCTCTGCTCAACAATTATGACTTGATTTTAGCAGCATGGTAAGGCGGAGACTGTTTATTAGATTTCATATCCTAGTATTTAGTATACATACAGAAGGTGATAATAAATACATGTTTTTCCCAATGAGTTTAGAACCATTGCCCTTAGGTAGTAACACAGGTCAAAGAATAGTGCCAACTTCTAATGATGCCCTGCGTTAGATTGCAATAAGACTTGACAGTTTTCTCATCATTCAGTATGTTCACTTTTTAAAACCGGATTTAGTTCTACTAAATCTGCCTCATTTTAATCACAAGTCTTTGCTAGGAAATGTAGAGCTAAACCAAAGTAACACTATAACCATGGAGGAGGGGCTGTGTCACACAAAGTCCACAGTGGGCCTGTGCGATCCCACATTGATTCATTTTGAGTGCATCCCCCCATGGTAGTCATTGGTTATAGCTCTATGGTCTGAGGAGATCACAAAGTTACAAATGAACTCTTTTACCTTTAGCCACAGTGACAGCCAACTGTGGCTGTATGAAGTCATGAGGAATTTCTTTAGCACAAAAATGTCAGGCCACCTTCAAGGAGAGAAGCTTCTTGTTTGTAAAGGTGAGGGATAAGCGGGAGTAGAAAAAATGTCATTCACACTTTACTCGTGAATATGTTCATGTATACTAATATGGTTTAAAAGTCAGCTGAGAGGCCTGGTACAGGTGGCTCACACTTGTAATCCAAACACTTTGGGAGTCCGAGCCAGGAGGAATGCTTGAGGCCAGGAGTTCAAGACTAGCCTGGGCAACATGGCAAAATATCATTTCTACCAAAAATTAAAAAAAAAAAAATTAGGTGTGGTGGCACACACCTGAGAGGCTGAGACCAGGAATTGGAGGCTGCAGTGAGCTATGATCATGCAACTGCACTCAATCCTGGGAAACAGAGCAAGACCCTGTCTCAAAAAAAAAAAAAAAGGTTATCTGAAGTAATTTTAATTTTTTTATTTTGAAAATTTCATACATACCCGAGTATATTTATTACATATGTATTATTTAAAGTATAATAATATGGATGTGTATGTACCTACCACTCAGCCTAACAGACACTATCAATAATTTTAAAATACCTTATGTGTGTCTCTCATTCACATTTCCCTGTCTCCCCAGATATAAATACTATTTTGTTATTTATTTAGTTTTACTTCTTTTCACTGCTGAAGCCAGAATGGATTGTGATGTGTGAGAGAAAGAAATCTTTGTGTTAAGCCTCTAAAGTCTGAGTTATTTTTTATAGTCATAATAGAGAGATTAATAACTTGAATTTAGGTGCTGCCTTAACAAAATACTAATATGTGTGGCATTAACTTAGCAGGTCTGCAGTGAGAGGCACAGAAACAAATATGGGAGGTTGGAAGCCTGGGATCCCTGTTATGCCATAGCAGACCAAGTGCTTACTAAGACTGTACTAAGACTGTAGGTCAAAGGAAGGATGTTGGGAAAACAACGAATAATAATGTGTTGATATGGTTTGGCTATGTCCCTACCCAAATCTCATCTTGAATTGTAGTTCCCATAATCCCCACATGTCTGGGAGGGACCTAGTGGGGAGTAAATGAATCATATTGGAGGTTACCCCCATGCTGCTGTTCTCATGATAGTGAGTGGGTTCTCATAAGAACTGACAGTTATATAAGGGGCTTTTCCCACTTTTGCTTGGCACTTTTCTTTCTTGCTGCCATGTGAAGAAGGACGTGTTTGCTTCCCCTTCTGCCATGATTTTAAGTTTTCAGAGGCCTCCCCAGCCATGCTGGAACTGTGAGTCAATTAAACCTCTTTCCTTTATAAATTACCCAGTCTCAGGTATGTCTTTATTAGCAGCATGAGAATGGACTACTAAATGTGTACTAAATGTTACTGGCTGCCTTTGGTAAGAGAGAATAAATTGATGAGCTTGCAATATAGCTAACTAGTTTGTAAGGAGAAATAAAAGGGAATAGAGAGAGTCTAGGAAAGAATCTAGAAATTTGGGGCATTGAAGGGCATTAAAGAGTTGGGAAGGCCAACTATTTCTAGGTCCCAAAAAGAAAGAGATAAGGCTGAGAAAAGTCAAGCCACAAAAGGCCACTAATACTCAGCCTTGTGGCAAGGATCAGATTATGGATAGGTGTTAACTTCACATCACCTTAATCAATTAGTTAAATAACCTGCATGGTAGCTGCCATTAGGCAGAGAGAGGTATGGGCCAAAGAAACAAATCATGCTCTGAAATTATATTATACATAGAACTGGCTACTATTTTGATGGAATTTATATAAACTAGGACTAAAAAGCCTTTGAACTGTAAAATCAGCTTTAGACACCCAATTTTGTTCAAACAGATTATAAGCTCTGAAAGCTATGCATCCCCAATAGAGGGCATAACCTCATCATCCACTTCGAATGTGGGCAAGAAGATGAAAAAGGAAGAAACTCCCACGGACTGGAGCCAGTGGCTACTAAGAAAAAATGGACAAGAACATTCCTCCCAAGAGCAGAGTCAGAGCCCAAGAAAGGAACCAACCCCATTCCCAGTGAAGAGGGCTTTCACCATATCTTCCCAATGGGATTTTATAAATGCTGTGGATGAGTGATGCTGTGCGTTCTTCCTCATCTGAGCAAAGGTTATTATGGGCATCCTTCCATGCTCACACACTGACTGCTACATTCCACAATTGTTTGGGCCCAGCAAGTATTTGCCTATCAGATTTTACAGTATTTGTACTAAGGCTTGAAAGAACAGCATCCTAGAAAGACATTGATGGAAATGCAAAAAGATTGTTTAGTTTAAAAAAATCATTGTTTTAGTTATGTTCAGCAGACTTGAAAATATACCAAGTTAGAATCAATTTTAAAATACCAGTTGAGATTCAAGAACCTGATTCAGTGATGCAGCAGGCCAGGAGCCATCACCATCAATGAATAGCTCAATTTCTCTCTCATGTAGTTGCCAAGAAAGATATTATCTACTGAAGAAAACCTAAATACCTGTAAGTCTTACTAAAAATATTGTTTGATACAAGTGAGCATAGGCTGACTGCTTCAACCAGTAAAACCTAAATCTCAGTGTCTTAACACACACAGAAACATACAAAAGGATTTCCTTTTCTCTCACATAAAAACCAAATGAGGATTAACAAAGTGAGAGGAATGGATGTGCTACATGAAGTGATTCGGGGACCCAATTTTCTTCTACCTTGTGGATCTGCTATCCCTGAGGCCTTGGAATTTGCTTTTAGACCCTCTATATCCACCCATAACACAATTTTTTTTAAAGAAAAAGCACAAACAAGAAGGATCACCTGGGAGGTTTTAATGGGCTAGTCACAGAAATGACATGTATCACTTATGTCTAGGTTATATTGGCCTGAAGTCAGTCGCAGGGTCACACCTAAGTGCATACAGTGTTTCACATGCCTATCTCTAAACACAGTAGCATACATACCACACACTACCAAACAGTGTTTCATGCATATATCACTAAGCAAAGAAGTATGTGTGCATCATCACACACTGGCAAACAAAGTGTTTAACACATACACTTTGTTATGTATGTGTAGCCTAGTTCTGTGTCCCATAGAAAAAGAAAACAGTTTGGTGAGTGCATAGCAACAGTCTTTGCCACAGTCCATCAATTTGATCACCAAATAAATAGCTTTTGCTCTTTCTTCCCAGAATATACTTACCTCCTTGCCAAGGTAAGACAAAGCCCCATCCAGTCATTTTATCCAGTGCAAATTTCAGTGATTAAGGTGAGAAAAATATATTTAGGTGATAACATAAAAAAAAGTTACAGATGCATAGCAAAATGGATTTTTATATTAGATTTTAAAATATTTTCTTTGCTTTTATTTTAATGCTTTATCCTTTACTTCTGGCTTTGAGAGTAACAGGGGAAAGATTTAGCTTCTTACTGTGAAGAAACAGAAAACTAGTCAAAAATATATGAAACAACTGCAGATATTGACATGCACCTTAAGACTATGACCCCTGAGAGGAATGAAGTGAGGCCCATCCATCATTCTAGATTTCTACCTGCAGGTACAGACCTCAGAGCAGGGTAGGGGATCCCAAACAAAGCATGGTGGTTTCATGTAGTTGAGAAGACAGAGGCTGGAGTTCAGGGAGGCTGAAGTGGCTGAAGTTGCAGAGCAGAGTACCAGAGAGCTAACAGATATGTAAAAACAGAATTCCAGAAATCTGCGTAGGAGCCCCTTGAGAGGTGGCTGGATATTAAGACATGTAAGCCTAGAGCAAAACTCTACGAGGTCAAGCAGAGTGCCACACAGGCCTGTGAGGCATCTGAGGTCCAACTAGCCAGTGTTGAGTGTCCCAGCTGATTACTCACAGAATTTTCTAGTGATCCCACAATAGCTATGCCTTAGAAATGGTGTTAAACTCTGTGTGGGGCGAAGCTCACTCTATACTTACCCTAACAAAGGCTTGAAAAGAAGAAACTGAACTGCAATTAATTTAACTGCCTATAAGAATAAATCTATAACCAACAATGTGAAATCATCAATGCCTGGCATCTAATATAAAATTAGTAGATATTACAAGAAGCAGAAAATGAAACCTGAAACCAGGAGAAAAATCAGTCACCAGAAACAGACTGAGAAATGAAAAAGATACTGTAATAGCAAATAAGTATGCTAAAAGTCATTATATGCCTATCCAATTACTTAAAGGAAAACATAAATACAGTGACAGAAGATATAAAAAAAGAACCAAAAGGAACACTATCAAGTGGTTTACAACAGGCTGTAATTAAAGTCCCAGGAGGACAGGAAAGGGCAGAAAAATAATACAAAAATGGCCCAAAATTTTCCACATTTGATAAAAACTACAGATATAAGCTCATTGAACACCATGCAATATAAACACAAAACCACCCTAATAAAACTGATTTTGTTAGTTATTAGCTAATGGTAAAACGTTTTTGAAAGCTCATATTTATAGTCTATATGTATACAACCTATATGGTATAATCAACATATATTTTATGGAGTTACTTTTGTCTCATGTTTTGTTGTGTGATAAATGAGCAGGGAATTACAGAATGTTAGTATCAGAAGGCACACTGACAGCAATCAAATACACACCTCCACCACTGCAGGAATCCTTCGTATACTATTCCTGAGGAATGGTCACCTAATCTCTGCTTAAGCAATTTCAACGATGATAAACTTACGACTGGGTAGTTCTCCAGATAGTAATATTTTCTGTATTTCTGTAGCTGAGTTGGCATATTGCTTTAATAAAGTTAAATGAACTCTACAAATTCAAGATTTTTCTAATTCATAGTCAGATTAATTGAATGTTAACCTGTAAAAATAATGCCCTACTGTCAAATATATGATATGAGCTCATATTTATGTAGTGCTTTATTATCTTAAAGGTACTTTTTCATAACTCAATTATATGTAGTGATTTCAATACCAGTTTTCAATATTCTGATATACTCTGCCCTTTTTAAATACCAAAATCCCAGTGCTGTTGTTACAGTTTGGTTATTCTGATATTTTAAATCAACAATCTAAAATTTTTAAATATTAAATTAGTATCTATAACTCAATTACCTAATTTATGAACAAAATTAATACAATGTACATAGTATAGAAGTCTAGACAGGTCCTCACCTGTGCACACAGCAAAAAGCAATCAAATAGTGTTACTGATAAGCTTCTGTTGCAAGAATAATTCTTAGTTCCAAATAAGTAATTTCTTATCCAGTAGAATATGAAAATAATAGTACTAAAATTGATATAGGTAACTCTGCTTTGGAATCTCCTATACATGCTAAAACTAATTCAGATGAAGAAAAGGTAGGAATAATTTATTTGAAATCAATACTATATAGCTCTTTATAAATTTTTTAAAAATCCAGCCCCAGTCAAAAATCAAAAGGTGTTTTATAAATATCTCCACAAGGTCATTAAGTAAAAAAATTGGATTATTTAAATTTAAATAAGTCAAAGGAAAATATTGGGAATTAGCATGTAATGCTCTCATCATTATTGTTTTGACATCTTGGTTGGAAAATTCTCCCCAAAATAGCTATTTTCTATTCAACATAGTACTGGAAGTGCTAGCCAGAGCAATCAGACAAGAGAAAGAAAAAAAAAAGGCATCTACATATGAAAAGAATTCAAACTATCTCTCTTCAAGGATAATATGACCCTATACACAGAAAACCCTACAGACTCTGCCAAAAGGGTCCTGGAATTGATAAACAACTTTGGTAAAGTTTCAGGATACAAAATCAATGTACAAAAAATCAGTAACATTTCTATACACCAACAACATTCAAGCTAAGAGCCAAATCGAGAATGCAATCCAATCTACAATAGCCACATACACAAAGACATACACAAAAACCCCTAGGAATATATCTAACCAAGGAGGTGAAAGATCTCTATAAGGAGAACTATAAAACACCACCAAAAGAAATCAGACAACATAAACAAATGGAAAAACATTCCATGTTCATGGGGTGGAAGAATCAATATTGTTAAAATAGTCATACTGCCCAAAGCAATCTACAGATTCAATGCTATTCCTATCAAACTACTAACATCATTTTTCACAGAACTAGAAAAACTATTCTAAAATTCATGTGGAAGTAAAAAAGAGCCCGAATAGCCAGAGCAATCTTAATCAAAAAGGAAAAAGCCAGTGGCAACACATTACCAGACTTCAAACTATACTGTAAAGCTACAGTAATCAAAACAGCATGGTACTGGCACAAAAACAGACACATAGACCAATGGAACAGAATAAAGAACCCAGGAGAAAAAAGCCACATACCTACAGCCATCTGATCTTCAACAGTCAACAAAAATAGGCAATAAGGAAAGGACTCCCTATTCAACAAATGGTGCTGGAATAGCTGGCTAGCCATATACAGAAGGATGAAACTGGATCCCTACCTTTCACCATATGCAAAAATTACCTCAAGATGAATTAAAGATTTAAATGTAAGCCCTCAAACTATAAGAATCCTAGAAGAAAACCTAGGAAACACTTTTTTTTTTTTTTGAGACAGGGTTTCATTCAGTTGCCTAGCCTTAAGTGTAGTGGCATGATCACAGCTCACTGCAGCCTTGACTTGCCAGGCTCAAGTGATCCTCCCACCTCAGCCTCCCAAGCAGCTGAGACCATAGGCATGCACCACCATGCCTGGCTAATTTTTTACTTTTTGTAGAGATGGCAGTCTCACTATGTTGCCCAGGCTGGTCTCAAACTCCTGGGCTCAAGCAATCCTCATGCCTTGGCCTTCCAAAGTGTTGGGATTACAGGCATGAACTACTAGGCCTGGCCCCTGGAAACACCATTCTGGATGTTGGCCTTGCAAAAGAATTTATGAGTAAGTCGCAAAAGCAATTGCAACCAAAACAAAAACTGACAAATGGGACCTAATTAAAGAGCTTATGCACAGCAAAAGAAACTAGCGACGGAGTAAACAGAAAACCTACAGAATGGGAGAAAATATCCATGAACTATGCATCTGACAAAGGTCTAATATCCAGAAACTGTAAGAAACTGAAACAACTCAGCAAGCAAAAAATAACCCCATTAAAAAAAATGGGCAAAAGACACGAACAGACACTTATCAAAAGAAGACATACAAGTGGCCAACAAACATGAAAAAAATGCTCTACATCACTAATCATCAGAGAAATGCAAATCAAAACCACCATAAGATACCATCTAACACCAGTCTGAATGGCTATTATTGAAAAATCAAAAAGCAACAGATGCTGGTGAGACTGTGGAGAAAAGGGAACACTTAGACACTGTTGGTGGGAATGTGAATTAGTTCAGCCACTGTGGAAAGCAGTCTGAAGATTTCTTAAAGAACTTAAAACTACCATTTGACCCAGCAATCTTATTACTGGGTATATATCCAAAAAAACACAAATCTTTCTACTAAAAAGACAGATGCACTTGCATGTTCATCGCAGCACTATTCACAATAGTAAAGACACAGAATCAGCCTAGGTGCCCATCAACAGTGGACTGAGTAAAGAAAATGTGCTACATATACACCAGCAGTTCCCAACCCTTTGACACCAAGGGCTGGTTTCATGGAAAACAATTTTTCCACGGACTGTATTTTGGGGAGGGGATGGTTTTGGGATGAAACTGTTTCAGATTAATCATTAGTTAAATTCTCATCTGGCATTAGAGTCTCATAAGGAGTATGCAACCTAGATCCTCCACATGCACAATTCACAAGAGTTCGTGCTCCTATGAGGATTTAATGCTGCTGCTGATCTGACAGGAGGTGGAGTTCAGGTGGTAATGCTTGCTCACCTGCAGCTCACCTCCTGCTGGGCAGCCCAATTCCTAACAGGCCATGGATGGGTAACAGTCCACGGCCAGAGGCTGGGGACTCCTGATACACACCATGGAATACTACACAGTCAGAAAAGAAATGAAATCATGTCCTTTGTAACAATATGGATGCAGCTGGAGGCCATTTTCCTATGCAAATTAACACAGAAGCAGGAAACCAAATACTGCATGTTCTCGCTTACAAGTGATAGCCAAACACTGGGTACTCATGGACATAAAGACAGCAACAATAGACACTGGGGACCACTAGAGGGTGGAGGAAGAAAGGAGAGCAAACATTGACAAATAACTGTCGGCTACTATGCTCAGTCCCTGGGTGATGGGATTATTTGTGCCCCAAATCTCAGCATTATACAATATACCACGATAGCAAACCTGCACAGGTACCCCTGAATCTAAAATAAAAATGGAAATAAATAACGACGAAGAAAAAATAAAATCCTTATCTCTCACTGTAAAAAAGTAAAAATAAAAAGACCAAGGTGAAGTCAGCTCGAGGAGAGTTGGAAGAAGTTTCATTCAGTTTGAGAGATGAAGCCACACTAAACCAGCAGAGTGGGTCCCAATCTTTTCTGCACAATTTCCTGGGGAAGGCTTAAAGAAATTCATGTGAGATCACAATCCTGGGGGTGGTGCACATGTCTGAGTATTTTAGTTTTAGCTCTTCAGGTGAGTCTGACACACAGCCAAGGTTGAGGACCCATGTAAGCAGGCGGGCCAGAGTGCTTTTTGTCCGAGGCATGTCCTATTCTCTGGTCCAGCCACACCTGCAGCACTGAAACCCAATGTCTCCAAGCAGCTGACCTTTAAAGGGTCCAATTCTTCTTTTAAGAGGAAGCTGTTTGAAGAGATGTGAATAGAACATGAATAAGACAGCGAAGGTACAAATATGCTAATAAAGCAGATATTCCAACCAGTTTATTGTATTTTTACACACACACACACACACACATACACAAAAATAAATAAATAAATAAAAGTAAGCTCTATACCCAGTGATAGCACTAGTGATGATGCACTTTTGTATTTTTAGGATCATATTTTTGAGAAAGATCAAATAATATTTCATTAACATTTATCTACTAATATTAAAATGTTAATGTATATTTAACATTTTTACAACAATTTCACTGAGGTATAAATCACAAAACATACAATTAACCCACTTAGAGTATACAATAGTTTTCATTAGTTTCACAGAGTTGTGCAACTGTCACTGCAATCAATTTTAGAACATTTTCATCACTCCAAAAAAGAATCCTGTACCTATTAGCAGTCATTCTCCATCACCGACCTTCCCCCAACCCTCAGCAACTATTGATCTATTTTCTGTCTCTATGGATTTGCCTATTTGGGACATTTCATATAAATGGAATTATGCAATATATGGTCTTTTGTTATTCCATTATTTCACTTAGGATAATGTTTCCAAGGTTTACCCATGTTGTAGCATATATCAGCATTTCATTCCTTTCTACTGCCAAATAATATCCATTGTTGGAATATACTACATTTTATTTACCCAATCATCGGCTGATGAACATTTGAGTTGTTTCGACTTCTTGACTATTTGAATAATGGTGCCACAAACCTTCCTGTACATGTTTTTACGTGGACATAGGTTTCCATTTTTCTTGGGCATATACCGAAGAGACTTGCTGTGTCATATAGTAACTCTATGTTTAACCTTTTGAGGAACTGACAGTTTTCCAAAGTGGCTGTATCACTTTATGTCCCCACCAGCAACATATGAGGGTTCCAGGTTTTTCACACTCATGTCAATACTCATGATCTGTCTTTTTTATTATGGCAATATTTGTTTTTAAAAATGGTATGTCTTGATATTTTGTAATACATTTAGATATCTTAAATTTTTTAATATATATTGTTTTACTGATGGTTTTGCTTTATGAATTCTGAACTTTCCAATGAAAGAAAACAACTACTGAAGTCAATACATATTTGAGTATCAAAGACCCTAAACTGTCATTTTTGCTGTGGTTATTGCAACAAATAATTAGATTTTTTTTTCTTTTTCTTTGAGACAGGGTCTTACTCTGTTGCCCACGCTGGAGTGCAGTGGCTCATTGCAGCCTCAACCTCCTGGCCTGGCTCAAGTGATCCTCCCACCTCAGCCTTCTGAGTACTAGGCTACAGGCACGTGTCACCACAACTGGTTAATTTTTGTATTTTTTGTAGAGATGGGGTTTTGCCATGTTGCTCAGGCTGGTCTGGAACTCCTGGGCTCAAGCAATTCACCCGCCTCACCCTCCCAAAGTGACAGGGGGTGTGAGCCACCATGTCCAGCCAGTAATTGCATTTTCTTTATGACGAAATTATTTTCAGAGCTTAGAACTGGATAAAACTTTTTCTCTACTTGTATATTCCTTCTACAAAGGAAAGCAGTCATTGCTTCTTTGCACTGACTGGTAGAAAGCTTAAAACTAAAACTTTTCTTGGTTGGAAATTCTTGCTAAATTTTAATTTTAATTTTCATCTTTTATCTTGTAGGTATTTTTTGATACCTCTATATTAGTAAAAGCTAATTCACATCCCTTCTAGTGGGAAAGAGACTATAAAGAAGTAAAGAAATAAATATGTGGTAAGTACCCTTGATCTGCACAGCAATCTCAAGGCAGTAATTATAAAGGATAAAACTGAGGATATGAGAAGTTATTTACCAAAGTCAGAAGCTTATAAGTGGCAAAACTGGTATTAGAATACAGATCTTGGAGTCCCTCATTTCAGTTCTTTATACTCTCTCAACATTCCATCATTCTGTTTAATACAGACATTTTATGGTATCTGAAAAGTATCCCAAAGTAGCTCCTGCAGAACCAACACTTAAATGTATTAGAGTCCCTGTGATAAGATGTTCAACTGATATTTTATCCCAGTGATTGAGATAACTTTAAATGTTCCTCAGTAGTCCCCACAATAGCTTAGCTCTGTAAGGAAAAAATGTGTTTATTTTTCATTGATAATTATAATTATTATAATAATGTTTTTTTTTTTTTTTTTTTTTTTTTTTTTTTTTTTTGAGACAGAGTCTTGCTCTGTCTCCCAAGCTGGAGTGCAGTGGCATGATCTCAGTTCACTGCAACCTCTGCCTCCTGGGTTCAAGTGATTCTCATGCCTCAGCCTCCTGAGTAGCTGGGATTACAGGCATGCACAACCACTCCAGGCTAACTGTATTTTTTGTATTTTTAGTGGAGACAAGTTTTGCCATGTTGGCCAGGCTGGTCTCAAACTCCTGGACTCAAGTGATCTGCCTGCCTTGGCCTCCCAAAGTACTAGGATTACAGGTGTGAGCCACCACACCTGGCCTATAATTATTATTTAAATTATTAATTTTCTACTAATGCTGAGAAAGATGGTATAAGACATAAAAATCTAATGTTTGTCTAATGATATGGGTCAAGGCACCTAATATTAATAGTTAGCTAAAGAATAGGGGAAAATATTTACAAATAATTCCAATGTAGAATGATTTATAGAAAGTTACTTTATATTTTTCCACATTACATTTTAAAGTAACTTAAAATATTTTTGGCTACATGAAATTTATATATTCTTCCTTAAAGAAAGAAAATAAACTTTTATAGAAGAAGTTACAGAAATGCACTTGGTATTCATTACTGGTGATACAGAATAGAATTTAGGTTTAGTGCCAGATATAGGGTGAGAACACCATTAGCTGGAAACTATACTTACCTCTAGGTGATTTCTATAAATCTGAAGTCCAATGATTTCACTTATTAAAGTGGACAAATAAGTTATATGTTCCAGACCTAGGTGACAGTTACAAAAACTATCTAAAAGACAAAAACAGTCTAACCATGAATGAGAGGATTCAATACATTTTATAAATGCCTCAAAAGAACTCTTTTCTTATCCTCATTCTATCTCCACATCTGGACTTGAGTATTGTGAACAATTGCAGTTTGGTCTAAAGAATTAGTCCATCACTATGAATTACCACACGTCACAAAATGACTTAAATCACCAGTGTTAAGTAAGTGGTAGGACCTTATGATTGAATAAATATTGGTTTTCTAGAATTGTAAAAACCTCAGAAAGTGTATAGTTTTGCTTCAATCATTTTACAGGTGTGGGAAATAAACATGAGGTGAAGGGACTTGCCCAAGATCTCCTAAGTTCATGGCAGAGTGGAGACTACAAACAAGTTTATTTATGATTGAAGGTTGTTCTACGATACCATAATATTTCAAGTCAAAACTTAAAATGGACTTGATTTTCGGCTTTGTTTAAACCTGCAATTTAAAAAACTGAGCAAGATCCAGCCCAAAATGGCAAAAAGGTTTTATGAATACACACTTTTTGCTAACAGTCAACTAGAAACCAAATAGAATAGCAACATTACTATCAGAGCAGATCATGGGCATATTATTGAAAGCAAGTGTAATGATGCCAGCCTTCAGATTCCCTAGGATATTTTAAAACTCTCAAGCACTTCTATTACATAGTTTAGGGTCACTGGAGAAAATTACTTTTATGCAGACAAAGGAACACACGTCTGGAAAAGGAACTAAAGAAAAATTTGGCAGTTCTTATCTATTTTATTCCCTGAAGAAATGTGCTGACCATTAACTTTATAACTTGAATATTATAAATGGAAAAAAAAAGGAAGAAATAGAAATCCACCCAGTTCTGGAATCATGGATGGAGTTCTGGAAGATGGTTTGGTCTTGTAATCTTTTTTACTGGTCCTCTCTTGGCACTCACTGTCTTCTGCTTAGCTGGATTATATCTTCCACTGAAATAAATAAGTGTTAATCATAATTTTTCAGTCACCATTATGTACAACAAAAACATTATAGGCCACACAGGAAGAAATGTATATTGCACCTTGTTCCCCCCAACAGACCTTCACACGGAAACCTTCCTGTGAATAGTTTCTGCTTACAGTGCAAATCTTAGGCAGCCTTCTGTTATAGCACATCATCTCCACAGCTACAGAGGCATACAGCTTAAGGGCAGATAATTCAAAGGCTGGAAGCAGCATGTCAGGTGCCCTAATGTGGAAAGTTCTGTCTAATGAGGATAAGACAGATCCGTGAATTTCTTTTCTTAGATTTCCACGAGATCCTTTTTCCATTAATGACTTATGTGGCATTAAAAAGCCAACCTTCCTTACACTCTGACTTGAGAGAGTTAAAGGCCACTTCAATTTCCTAAAAACTTTCTTAGGGGGTGATGGCAGCAAAATGACAGAGTCATTTAAAGTCTTTATTAAGTCTAACATCTGGACTTCCTCAGGGAAAGTGTTTATTTGTTGCTTTTTTTCTTGTATAAGAGCCATGTTTTCTTGTCTCTTCTCATATATTGTGATTTTTTTTTGAAAACTGGATGTTTTAAAATATGTAACATGTAAGAACTTGTCATTTTCTCCTCATTAAAATGAAGGATAAAATTCTCTCCTCCATAAAAGTGATGACAAATTGGCAAATATGGTTAGAAGCAACTTTATCAAAACCCTGGAAATTAACGAAAGTGTTGCAACAATCCTGGAGAATTTATAAAATAACAACAACAGCAACAAACGGCTGAAACTTCGAACACTGAGCTTTGTAGCATTTTAACTTGCCCTATGCCTATCCACTGTTCCCCTGACTTTCATCCCCAGCTCCATGGTAGCCTTGAAAACCAACAGCGCACAATTGCAGTGAAAACTCAGTAGCCTGGTGGACACCATAAGAGGCGGAATAGGGTTGGAGCTCCTTTAACACCTATTTCATTCCAAGAGGAATTTCATTATTTAAACAGTCTGGTGATTACTTGAAAGACCACTTACAAAGCTATCTTTATTTGACCTGACATGGAGATGGTCCAGTGTAAATAGCCTTTTCCCTAGGGGCATTTGCTGGAACAATAAGAAACCACTGTTTAATTTCAGAGCTGCCAGAGGTAGTAGATAACAATTGAGGCAAAAAATAGGCTAACCAGGAAGCTTAAAAGGAAAAGCTGAGAGGCCAGGCTCAGTGGCTCTCACCTGTAATCCCAGCACTTTGGGAGGCTAAGGGAGGCAGGTGGATCACTTGAGGCCAGGAGTTTGAGACCAGCCTGGCCAGTATGATGAAACCCCACTTGTACTAAGAATACAAAAAAAGAAAAAAAAAATTAGCCAGGCATGGTGCTGCATGCCTATAATCTCAGCTAGTTGGGAGGCTGAGACATGAGAATCACTTGAGCCTGAGGCAGAGGTTGCAGTGAGCCGAGATCAGCCTAGGCAACAGAGTGAGACTCTGTCTCTAAAAAAAAGGAAAAGCTGAGAAATGAGTGTTAATAAGCTCCATTATATTTCTTGGAATCTAGAAGCCCATACACATGTGTAACTGTGGGTATGCATAGGACTGTGTGCATACTCAGGAAAGGCCTGAAAAGGCCCTAAGCTCTTGCCTCTGGCTGACCTTGAGGTTCTGCACAAGCAGGAAGTAAAGAATAAGGTAGAGTTGTAATTTGCCTGGCCGACTGTTGAAGGCATGCTCCAACACACACACACAGAGCCCATCAGCAAAGGCTAGGAGATTTATTGATGCTAGGCATTTAAACAAATCTGTTCAATCATTAGCTGACCCCTAAGCTAACTCAGCAGAGACTTCAGTGTCCACCCCAACAAAGAATACAGATTTTACATAATTATTTTAGAAAAGTCACTAAACAAGCAGCTGCAAAAACAGTGACAACAACAAACCCTGGGGAGGGGAAAGAAACTAATATACAGAGTGGCCATGTTACATATTTTAAAACATCCAGTTTTCAAAAAAAAATTACAATATATGAGAAGAGACAAGAAAACATGGCTCTTATACAAGAAAAAAAGCAACAAATAAACAATTTCCCTGAGGAAGTCCAGATGTTAGACTTAATAGAGAAAGACTTTAAATCTACTATTTTAAATATGTTTAAAGAACTAAAGGAAATCATATCTATAGAAGAAATTATGAGAATGATGTCTCACCAAATCAAGAATACTAATAAGCGATAGAAATTATTTAAAAAGAACCAAATAGGCATTCTGGAGTTGAAAAAGAATATAAATGCAATGAAGAATTCACTAGAAGAGCTCAACGGCAGATTGGAGCAGACACAAGAGTCAATGAAGTTAAAGATTTGTCAATTAAGATCGTCTGGTTTGAGCAAGAGATAACAAAGAATAAAGTGAAGGAAATTAAAATATTTTCCCCCAAAATATATTTCTTTGACATATTTTAAAATGTCAGTCTCTTGGCCAGCAGGCAGAAATGGCCTTACAAAGCTGTCTTAAGTGGAAAAGTTTGCATTAATGTGGAGAATCTCCACTAATGCAGCTGTGCCACCTCCCCTTTCTATGCTTTTCCCCAGATCTAGGAGAGACTGAAAGTCTGACACATTTAAAAGTCTGAGAAGAAACATTTACCATCTATTCTCTCTGAGGGTGGCTTCATCTACATAAAAAGTCCACCTTTGTTCGCCAAACCTTTTCTCCCTGCTCCCAAAACCTTTTTTAAAATCAGAATCTAAGCCCCCACTCTTTCTGTAACCTCAAAATGGTATATAAGTTTCTATAACTCATTGGGAAGTTGGGTCTTCATTCTGAAGACTCCCATGTATACATATTAAATAAATATGTGTGCCTTTTCTCCTATTAATAAATATGATTCATGTCTGTGATTTTTAGCAAACTTCAGGGGCGAAGAGCCTATGGCAGCCCCCACTAAAGAAAACTGAACAGTCTCAGAGACCTGTAAAACACTATCAACTATACCAACATATGTATAATGAGTGTCCCAGAAGGAGAGGGGAAAGAAAAGGACAGATAGAATATTTGAAAAATAATAGCTAAAAATTTCCCAAATTTCATTAAAAATATTGATCTACAAATTTAAGAAGCCTAACAAATTCCAAGATGAATATCCAGACACATCATAATCAAACTATCAAAAGCCAATACAAACAGGGAATCTTGAAAGCAGCTAGAAAGAAGCAACTCACTCTGTAAAAGGGATCTTCAATAGGAGTAACAACTGATTTCTCATCAGAAACTATGAAGGCCTGAAGACAGGGAGATGAAATATTTAAAGTGCTATAAGGAAAAAGACTTTCAACTAAGAATTCTATATGCAACAAATCTATCCTTCTAAAATAAAAGAAAAATTAAACATTTCCAGATAAGCAAAAACAGAAGGAATTAATCATCAGCAAACCTGCCCTATAAAAAAATAGTAGAGACTTTTGTGTTGAAATAAAAGGACATTTGATAGAAGTGTAAATTCACATGAAGAAATAAAGAAAACTGGCAAAGATAACTACATAGGTAAACATAAAAATAGGATAAATGTAGTTTTTGTTTGTAATTCTTCTTTTTAAATCTCCTAACTGATTAAGAAAATAACTGCATGAGCAATAATTGTAAATCTGTTGATGGAAACAAAATGTATAAACTTGTAATTTGTATGACAATAACAGCACAAAGAAGGTGAAGGGAATGGAGCTACATAGGAAAGAACTTTTGGTACACTATTGAAATTAAGTTGTTTTGAACCTAAAGTAGATTGTTATAAATTAATATCTTAATTGTAATTCCCAGGCAACCACTGAGACCAAGACCAGATGGCTTCGCTGGTAAATTCTACCACATATTAAATCATACATATATAAAACCAATCCTTCACAGGCACTTCATAAAAATGAAATAGGAGAGAACACCTTCCAACTTATTTTATGAGGCAAATATTACTCTTATTTTCTTCTTTCTGCTTATTTGGGGTTTAGTTTGCTCCTCTTTTTCAAGTTTCTTAAGGTAAAAGATTTGATTTTTTATTTGAAATGATTTATTTAAAAATATATTTACAGTCATAAATTTCTCTCTAAGCACTATACCTGATAAAGAAAATCTATGAACAAAATTTACAGCTAACATTATATTTAATGTAAAAACCAAAAGCTTTCTCTCTAAGATAAGGAACAAGTTAAGGATGTTCACTATTACCACTTCTATTCAACATTGTATAGGAGGTTCCAGCCAGGGCAATTAGGCAAGAAAAATAGATAAAAGGCATCCAAATTAGAAGAAAAAAAAAAGAAGTAAAACAATCTCTATTTAGGTGACATGTTCTTATATATAGAAAATACTAAGGCATACACATACACATACAGACACAGACACATACATGCATTTATGAGATCTAATAAGTTCCTCAGGGTTTCTGGATTTAAGATCAATATACAAAAATCAACTGTATTTCTAGACACCAGCAATATACAGTCCTAAAATGAAATTTAAAACTTAATTCTGTTTCAAACTGCATCAAAAAGAATACAGTATTAGGAATAAATTTAGCCAAAGAATTGCAAGATTTGTACACTAAAATCTATAAAATATCTATGAAAGAAATTAAAGAAGATCTAAATGAATAGAAAGAAATTCATGTTCTTGGATTAGAAGACTTAATATTGTTAAGATGGCAACACTACCCAAAGTGATCTACAGATTCAACATATTCTCTCCATCAAAACACCAGCTATATTTTGTGAAGAAATTGATAAGTGGATCCTAAATCCACATGGAAATAAAAGGGACTCTGAATAACCAAAACAATCTTGAAAAAGAACAATAAAATTGGAGTACTCACACTTCTTGATTTTAAACTCACTAAAAAGTTAGTCATCCAGACAGTATGGTATTGGCATAAGGATAGAGTTATAGATCAATGAAACACAACTGGGAGTCTAAGAGTAAACCCATATGTTACGGTCAATTGTTTTTTTACAAGAGTGCCAAGAGCATTTAATTGGCAAAGGATAGTGTCTTCAACCTATGGTGTTAGGACAACTGAATAAATACAGGCAAAAGAGTGAAATTGGACACCTACCTCACATCATATACAAAAATGAACTCAAAATGGGTGAAAAGGGAGCTAAAACTATAAAACTCTTAGAAGAAAACATAGGTTAGGCAATGACTTCTTATGTATGACACCTAACACACAAGCAAGCAAGAAAAAGTAGATGATGGTCTTTATCAAAATTGAGAACTTTTGTGTTTCTAAAGATATCATCAAGAAAATAAAAATACCATCCATAGAATGGGAAAAAATTATAAATCTTTTATCTGATAAGGTCTCATACTCAGAATATAAAATGCTCTCAATGCAATATAATAGAGACAAACAAACCAATTTAATAATAGGCAAAGGACTTGAATAGACATTTCTCCAAAGAAGATACAGTTGTCCCTCTACATCCAAGGGTGATTGGTTCCAGGACCCCCATGGATACCAAAATTCACAGATGCTCAAGTCCCTTACATAAAATGGTGTCATATTTCCATATAATGTACACACATAATCCAGTATACTTTAAATCATCTCTAGATTACTTAACATTAGATTACATTAACACAAAAGTAAATGCTACATAAATAGATGTTATACTTTGTTGGGTTTTTAAAAATTATTTATTATTATTGTATTATTATTATTATTATTTTCCCCAATTTTTTTTGATCCACAGTTGGTTGAATTCATGGATGCAGAATTTGTGGATATGGAAGGCTATCTGTATAGAAATGGCCAACAAGTACAAGAAAAGATGTTCAACATCATTAGTCATTAGGAAAGTGCAAATCAAAACCACAGTAAGATATCACTTCACATCCACTAGGATGGTTAAATTTTTTTAAATAAAGGACAACATGTGTTGATAAGGATGTGGAGAAATTGGAACCCTGATACACAGCTAATGGGAATATAAAATGGTACAGCCACTATAGAAAATAGCTTGGCAGTTCCTCAAAAAGATAAACAAAATGGAATTAACCCAGCAATTCCACTTCTAGGCACGCACCAAAGAGAATTAAAAATATTTGCACACAAAACTTGTACAGGGATGTTCATAGTAGCATTATTCATAATAGTGAAGAGGTGTAAACATGTAAATGTTCATCAGCTGATGATTCGGTAAATAAAATGTGGCATATCCAAAAACTGGAATATTACTCCGTCACAGAAAGGAATAAGGAATTCGTATATGTTCCAACATGGATGAACCATGAAAATGTTATATTAAGCAGCAGAAGGTAAACACCCAAGTTCACATATTGTATGCTCCCATTTACAGTTGGAAATGTGCCACATAACATTTCAGTCAGCAATGGACTGCATATATGACAGTATTCCTGTAAGATTATAATACTGTATTTGTACTGTACCTTTTCTATGTTTAGATACACAAATACTTACCATTGTGTTACAATTGTCAGAGTGTTCCCTACAGTAATATGCTGCACAGGTTTGTAACTTAGGAGCAAGAGGCTATACCATATAGCTAGGTGTGAAGTAGGCTCTACCATCTAGGTTTTTGTAAGCACACTCTGATGTTTGCACAATGACAAAATTGCCTTATGACACACTTCTCACAACATGTCCCCATCATTAAGGGACACATGACTGACTGTATATGAAATAACAAGACCAGAGAAAACCATAAAGACAGAAAGAAGATTAGTAATTGCCAGGAGTTTAGTGGAAGGGGGTTTGGGAACTAACTGCTCATTCATACAGGCTTTCTTTTCGGGGTGATGAAAATGTTCTGGAATCAGTTAGTGGTGATGCTTGCATGACCCCATGAATATACGAAAAATCACTGAGTTGTACACTTTATTATTTTTATTTTAAAAAAGTTTTTAAATGGGGTCTGGCTCTGTTGCCCAAGCTGCAATGCAGTGGCACGAACATAGCTCACTGCAGCCTTCAACTCCTGGGCTCAAGTGATTGTCCTGCCTTGGCCTTCCAAAGTGCTAAGGATACAGAGCTGTAGGCTAAAATGATAATTTTTTTGGTATGTGAATAATATCTCAATTAAAAAAAATTTTTAAATGTGCTTTGGGAATAATCCATTTCCTGTTAAAATTTTCTTTAGTTTATTAATCATGTTTAAAAATGATTTCTTCTGGTGAAATATGGAATTAACCACAATCATTCAATTATTATGTCTAATTAATATAGCTCATTATAGATATTTATTATTTATAGTACTAAATGATTTTCTATTACATTAAGGATGTTTTGAGTAGCTTCCAAAATATGGCCCATTTCTAAAAGATCTAACTAACATGATGACACAAATGTCTGAATAATAACTAACTAATGACACTAATGATGAAGCTGAGGTACTTCACTGGTAAAAGATATTTAATCACTGTCTTTTAGAGCAGTGTTTTCCAAACTGCAGAATGCAACTCATTAGTGGATTGATTTACTGAATTACAATAGCAATATAAAAATAACAGAAAAGGAAACAGAACAGAAGAGGAAAAAGAACATATATTAATAAAAAGAACAGAAAAGGGGCCAGGTGCAGTGATTCATGCCTGTAATCCCAGCACTTTAGGAGGCCAAGGTGGGAGATTGCTTGAGCCCAGGAGATTAATACCAGCCTGAAAAAACATGGCAAGACCCTGTCCATATTCTCTACAGAAAATCAAAAAATTAGCTGGACATGGTGGCTCATGCCTATAGTCCTAGCTACTCAGGAGGCTGAGGCAGGGGGATCTCTTGAGCCTGGGAGTTTAGGGTTACAGTGAGCAATCATTGTACCACTGCACTGTAGCTGGGGCAACAGCACAAGACCTGTCTCTTTAAAAAAAAGAAAAAAAAAAAAACAGAAAAAGAAGTATCAATATGCATCACACATAGTAAGAGAAAATATTCTTTCATAAACTGTAAAATATGTAAATATATATGTGGGTATAGGGATCACAATATGGTGTCAGTCATGGTCAACAAAGTTTGGAAACCATTCTATGCTCCTGAGTATTATGATTTTTAAATAAATAATAGTGGTTAAGCCTCCTGCAAGTTTATGTTATTAATAGCAAAACAGACACTTGCAGTTCCAAATTATTGTCATATGTATTTTTCTGTCCTCACAAATCAATACATTGTTACTCTGCTGATTCTTTATATTCAGTAAAGCACTATAGTAATGATAATAGTTAATGTTTATTGAATTAGGGATTTTTAAAAATAATCTCTAATTCTCATACCAATCATTCATTTTGGGTTTCATCTCTTCATCTTATGGGGGAGAAAATGGAATCTGAGAGTGGTTACTTATATAAAGTCACATTAAATAATAAGAAATGGAGGCAAAAATTGATTGGTCTATCTGCTCCAAAGTCAGTGCCGATTTTCATTTACACTTGTCCCCCCTTTATCCATGGTTTTACTTTCCACAGTTTCAGTTTCCTGTGGTCAGCCATGGTCCCAAAATAGGTGATTACGGTACAATAAGCTATTTTGAGAGAGAGAGAGACACCACATTCATATAACTTTTATTACAGTATGCTGTTATAATTAAGTCATATTATTAGTTACTGCTAATCTCTTCCTATGCCTAAATTGTAAATTTAATTTTATCATAGATATCTATGTATGTAAAAAAACTTAGCATACACAGGGTGCAGTACTATCCATGGTTTTGGTATCCACTGGTGGTCTTTGGAATGTATCTCTCTTGGGTAAGAGAGGACTACTGTACCACCTTGCTTCTCACTATTTTTTTAAACACTGTACTGTATTAGTTACACAGTATTTATACTGCTATTATGACTTAAGAATTTCCATAGTCTATCTGGACTATCTCTTGACTTTTCTCTTTCAATATAAAATTATTTAAAATAATTATAAAGTATACATATTCTTATATAAAACCTAAGAGGCATAAATATAAATCATCCACAATTTCACTAACCTATTTTGTACTATAATTTTTGTTTACTATTATAGGTAAGCGTTTTTCTATGTCAGCTATGTACTCTCCTAGAATGTAATTTTTGCAACTTCCTAATATCAACAGAGTTATTGACTTACTCTTTTAATGTTGGATATTTTGGTTGTGTTATCTCTACTGTAGCTGCTTTTTAAAAAAATCAGAATCAGAAGGATGCGCCCCTAACAATCGGTCTCTTACCAAGTCCTAGTATCAATTTCCCTCAGGTTCTTTTGCTCCAGGGTACCAATGGCTCCTTGGTTATTTTCTTCCTTTAGGGCTTTTAGTCACTTTAAAACTGTTCATAAGCAGAAAAAAATGAGGTTTCACACTAAAGAAAAAAATAAACTTTAGTTTTCTATTTTTAGGAACTATTCCTGTGGTATCAGTTTTGAGCTCCTTGCTTTCGGGAATATGATTTTTCATAGTTAATACACACCATGGGCGACAGTCAATAAAGTTACCTATTGACTTGTCTAGACTTTTTTGGCAACTTACAAAACTTATACTAAAAAGACTGTTTCTCCTATTTAATCTTAAAGAGACTTTTGTCCAATTGATATATGTAAAGATCTCTAGAATACATCCTTCAACAGCAGTATAGATATCTTGTTCATTTGTGGTCATAGTAGGACTATAATAGCTAATATTAAATCTACATAGTCTACATAGTAGGACTATAATAGTTAATATTAAATCAGGCACTATCCCTTTCTGCTAGATTTTTAAAAGAGAATTTCACATTCATATGGGTATTTTCTAATGTTCTGATTTGTTCTGAATGTTAGGAAAAATGGGTAAGCCAATATTTTAATATTAGTACATATGAGAATATCAACCAAAGCAAACATTAAAAGCCATGGAGACTTGATTAAGAGTTCACAAATCATAAATGTACCAATCCATAAATTATAATAAAGCAAATACTGATGTAACCACCACTTAGGTCAAGCACTAGAATATTATCATCATACTGGAAGATGCCATCATGTCGCTCACAATTATTATTCACTTCTTCCTTTCCATTGGTATTAATAATTACTAGCCTGTGTTCTGACATCACAGTTTACTTTTGTCTGTCTTTGAACTTTAAATGAATGGGATCACATTGTACATATTCTTTTATTTCTGACCTACTTCACTCATTACTGAGAATTATCCATAATGTTGTATGAGTTATAGTTTGTTTTTATTGCTGTTATTTTCATATATGTATATATAATTTTCATCCATTCCATTACTGATGGACATTTAAGCTGTATTCAGTTTTGAACTGTCAAGAATAAAGCTGCTATGAACATTCTTGTTCTTTTGGTGTAAATGTATGCACCATTCTATTTGATATATTACTGGAATTGTTGGGTTATAGAGAAGGTATATGATCAGCTAAATATAGAAAATAATGCTAAAATGTATTTGATATGGTTTGGCCCTTTGTCCCCAACACAAATCTCATGTTGAATTGTAATCCCTGGTGCTGGGGGAGTGACCCAGTGGGAGATAATTTGATCCTGGGGGCGGACCTCCCCCTTAGTGTCCTGGTGATAGTGGGTTCTCACGAAATCTGGTTGTTTGGAAATGTGTAGCACTTCCCCATTCACTCTCTCTTCTGCTCTGCCATGTGAAGAAGGCGCTTGCTTCCCCTTCGCCCTTCCACCATGGTTATAACTTTCCTGAGGCCTCTCCAAACATGTTTCCTACACAGCTTGCGGGACTGGGATTCAATTAAACTTCTTTTCTTCATAAATTACCCAGTCTCAGGTAGTTCTTTATAGCAGTGTGAAAACAAACTAATACAATATTCCAAAGTGGTTATATAAACGTATACTCCTACTAGCAATGTATGAGAATCCCCTATTCCTCCACATCCTTGACAACACTTGGAATCATCAATCTTCAAAATTTGTGGCTGTATCTTGTAATTTTAATTTGCATTCTGCTGATGAGTAATGGTGTTGAGTCTCTCTTCACATGTCCTTTGGCCATTTGGATATCCCATTCTGTGAGGTGCCTAATACCGTGACGTCCTTTAAGGACTCAAATTTGAGTCATCAACAAAAGGAGGATACTAACTTCCAGAGTTAAGCCAGTAAGAAAAACAATATTTTGAGGTAGTACCAATTATATATACCTAATTTGGATGATTAGAGAGATATTTCTATGTTTCTATTAGATGAGTGATTTGCATTGTTTATAGTTTCAGAGAGTGAACGGGTTTTTTTTCCATTTGACCATTTATTTAGTCATAAATTCATTCAAAAATTATTAAACACCAATTTATGCCAGGCACTCTATTCAACATTAAGTTTCATCAGAGATGGAAGTGATTGATCTGGGATCAAGCACAAGCAGTGCTGGAGGGCACAAAGCAGCTGAATGGGCAGGTATACCAGACCATGCCACCTACCTCGATGCACCAGCACCTTAAGCTCAGTTCAGACCTGTGGTGTGGAGGGCCTCACAGACAACCTGATCTCAGCCTGATTCATAGCTGCTGCTACATAAGGGGGTGGGGAGGAATGAGTTTGGCACCCAGGTGATCTACTTGGTTGTCCTTTGGTAGTAACTTGCCCAATTCTGACAGTAAGTGGACAAGTATCTTAGCCATGACTTGGAAAGGACATGATAAACAGAAGTTCAGATTCCCCAGGGATAAGAGTCTGGGTCATCCTGCCAGAGGAAGAAAAGGCCCATACTTGAGTCATGGATAAATCAGCTTGGTACATGGGACTGCAGCTGCGCTGTAGCCCTACTCCCTCTGCCCAAACCTGGTTCCTAGCTTTCCCCCACAGGTGTTGATCCTAAGAACTCTCGCTAATAAACTTTCTGGCCAGGTGCAGTGGCTCATGCCTGTAATCTCAGCACTTTGGGAGGCCAAGGCGGGAGGATCTTTTGAGGTCAGGAGTTCGAGACCAGCCTGGCCAACATGGCGAAACCCTGTCTCTACTAAAAGTACAAAAATTAGCCAGGAATGGTGGCACACACCTGTAATCTCAGCTATTTGGGAGGCTGAGGCAGAATAATAATTTGAATCCAGGAGGCAGAAGTTGCAGTGAGCAGAGATTGCACCACTGCACTTCAACCTGGGTGACAGAGCAAGACTCCATCTCAAAATAAATACATAAATACATAAGGCCAGGCGCGGTGGCTCATGCCTGTAATCCCAGCACCTTGGGAGGCCAAGGCAGGTGGATCACCTGAGGTCAGAAGTTCGAGACCAGCCTGATCAACATGAAGAAACCCCGTCTCTACTAAAAATACAAAATTAGCCAGGCACGGTGGCATGTGTCTGTAATCCCAGCTACTCGGGAGGCTGAGGCAGGAGAATCACTTGAACCCAGGAGGCAGACGTTGCAGTGAGCCAAGATCGCGCCATGGCACTACAGCCTGGGAAACAAGAGCTAAACTCCATCTCAATAAATAAATAAATAAGTAAAATAAACTTCCTACATGCTGATTCCTATTTCAGAGTCTACTCCCTGAGAGATCCAACTCCCAGTAATATTCAATGGAAAACCAAACTGCCCTCGTAGACCTACATTCTGGTGACATACATATGTGTATGTGCTAACATATGATTAGAATAAAGAAGTTTAACTTTCATTTTTGAAATATTCCCCTCTTCACTATTTAAGCAAATTTGAATAACAGAGGTAATATATTTTTAGAACAGATATGAATTGGAAAATAAACCTGAACTGCAAGATATTAATAAAAATATTTAGGGTGGTTGTGCAGAAAAGTCAACATAGCAGGCTTTAGGCTACTGTCTTTGGAAAAGCCCGCTTGCGAGGTTGGCCCTTGGCTGGTATCTGGAAACTTACTGGTAAACAGTTCCCTACACAGATATAAACCTTTTCCCAAATGAAAAGAATGATTCACTGTGCCTATGCTGTTTGTACAAACAATGTGGTTTATATTGAACACCTGTTTTCCTTCTGGGAGTCTGGAATTTTGGTGCATGCCAAGCAGAAGAAGCCTATGTGATCTGCTCCCAATAGAAACATTAGATGCTAAGTATCTAATGAGCTTCTCTGGTAGATAAAACTTCATGTACTGTCATACCTGTTGTTGCAATTTTTTGCTGGAGGAATTAAGTATTTCTTATGTGACCCTAACTTGGAGAAAACTTTCAGAAGCTTGAGCCTAGTTTTCTGAGAATTCATCCCATGTGCCTTATGCCTTTGTTGATTTTGCTTTGTATTCCTTAGCTATAAATTCCCTGTGAGGTACATGGATTAGAGAAAGAAAGAAAAAAAGAAAGAGAGAGAGGAAGGAAAGAAGGAAGGAAGGAAGGAAGGGAGGAAGGAAATATATATTAGCCATAAGTACAAATATATGCCAATCCTTATGAATTCTTCTAGTGCATCATTGAATATGGCAGTGGTCTTGGTGACTCTGACAGTATAGAATTCTTCTAGTGAACCACTGAATATGGATGGGAGTGGTCTTGGGGACTCTGACACAGTGGCGTAATAGTTTTTCCAGGGAAGTCCTTTGTCAGAATTTATTTTAATACTTAAACTACATTATATTTCCAATAATGAAAATGCATAAAGATAATAAATAATAATTTAAATAATTTGACTATTCAAGAAAGAATATACTTTATCTAGCCAAATATTGGACAAAATGTTGCTACCTCATTAATCTCCACCAAGGAAATTTGCTATACTTGAGTGGCTCTTACCTTGACCTATATTTAAAAAGGATGCTGACTTATAGCTGATTCATATGTTGGCTTAATTTTTTATAGGGTTAAGTTATATATTAATGTTTTTCCCTACATGGGATAAAGTTACTTAGACAAGGATTACCTGAGTAATTCTTCTGTATTTAGTACAGGACCAGGGAAAATTGTGTGTAGACATAACCTTGTAAACTCACAAAACATTCCTGTGTTTTTGTTTTTTTTTTCTTAAGAGACAGTGTCTTGCTCTGCTGACCAGGCTGGATTGCAGTGGTGCAATCGTGGCTCACTGCAGCCTTGAACTCCTGGGCTCAGGTGATCCTCCTGTCTCAGCCTCCCAAGCAGCTGGGACTACAGTGCACACCATCACACCCAGTCAATTTTTCTAATGTTTTGTAGAGACAGAGTCTTGCCATGTTTCCCAAGTTGGTCTTGAACTTGAGGCCTCAAGCAATCCTCCCGCCTCAGCCTCCCAAAATGTTGTATGATAGGCATGAGCCACTGCACCAAGCCCTCTGTTCTTTATCTATCTTAAATTGGTTTTATTTACATAGAAAAAACAGTTTAAACTGCACTGTCACCTACGTTTATTTTAGTGTCCACTCCAATGAACATATTTCCTGACTAAAAAGGGTAGGGCTGATGCTGTAATTATTCAGGCATACCTTGTCTTATTATGCTTCACTTTATTGTGCTTCAAAGATACTGCATTTTTTACAAATTGAAGATTTGTGGCAACCCTGTGTTAGGCAAGTCTATCAGCACTATTTTTCCAATGGCATATGTTCATTTCCTATCTGCATCATATTTTGGTAATTCTCACAATATTTCAAACTTTTAAATTATTACTATATCTGTTAATGGTGATCAGTGATCTTTGATGTTACTACTGTAATTGTTTTGGGGAGCCATAAACCATGCCCATATAAAACAGCAAACTGTTTAATAAAGGTATGTATGTTCTGACTGCTCTACCAACCAGCCATTCCTGGGTCTCTCTCCCTCTCTTTGGGCTTCTCTATTCATTGAGACACAACACTATTGAAATTAGGCCAATTAATAACCCTACTATGGTGTTGAAGTAGAAGGAAGAGTTGCACATCTCTCACTTTAATTTGGCTAGAAATGATAAGCTTAGTCATTTAGTGAGGAAGGTATGTTGAAAGCTGAGACAGGCTGAAAGCTAGGCCTCTGGTGCCAAACAGTTAAGCCAAGGCGTAAATGCAAAGGGAAGATTCTTAAAAGAAATTAGAAGCACCACTCTAGTGAACACACAAATGATAAGGAAGCAAAACAGCTTTCTTGCTGATATGGAAAAAGTGTGAGTGGTCTGGATAGAAGACCAAAGAAACCACAATATTCTCTTAAGCCAAAACCTAATCAAGAGTAAGACCCTAAATCCTTTCAATTCTATGAAGGCTGAGAGAAGTGAGAAAGCTGCAGAAGAAAAGCTGGAAGCCAGCAGAGGATGGTTCATGAGGTTTAAGGAAAGAAGCCCCCTTCATAACATAAAAATGCCAAGTGAAGCAGCAAGTGCTGATGTCACACCTGTTGCTGCAATTTTTTGCTGGAGGAATTAAATATGTCTTATGTGTTGCAGCAAGTTACCCAGAACTAGCTAAGATCATTGATGAAGGCGATTACACTAACCAACAGATTTTCAATGTACACAAAACAGCCTTCTGTTGGAAAAAGATGCAAGCTGAGAAAAGTGGGAAATTCTGGCCTTCTCCATTATTATCAAGCCTCTAAAGATTCTGGAGATACCCCTATCAGCCCCACAGTCCATGTGACTTTTAAAAAAATATATATGGAGGAAACTGTGAAAGCCATATCACCCAGACATTCCTAGCTAGAGAGGAGAAGACAATGCCTGGCTTCAAAGTATCAAAAAACAGGTTGACTTGTCTAATGCAGCCAGTGACTTTATGTTGAAGCCAATGCTCAATTACCATTCTGAAAATCCTAGGAATTATGCTAAACCTACTCTTCCTGTACTCTATACATGAAACAACAAAGCCCAGATGACAGCACAAGAGTTTAGAGTTTACAGCATGGTTTATTGAATATTTTAAGCCCAGTGTTGAGACCTACTGCTCAGAAAATAAGATTCCTTTTAAAATATTACTACTTTTTGAGAATGTACCTGGTTACATCCAAGAACTCTGTGGGAGATACACAAGAAGATAAATGCTGTTTAAATGCCTGCTAACATAACATCTATTCTGCTGCCCATGGATCAAGGAGTAATTTTAGCTTTCAAGTCTTATTATTTAAGAAATACATTTCATAAGTTTATACCTGCCATAGATAGTGATTCCTCTGATGGGTCTGGAAGAAAACCTTCTGGAAAGGATTCATCATTCTAGATGCCACTAAGAACATTTGTGATTTATGGGAGGAGGTAGAAAAATGTCAACATTAAAAGAAGTTTGGAAGAAGTTGATTCCAACCCTCACAGATGACTATGAGGGGTGCAAGACTTCAGTGGAGGAAGTACTGTAGATGTTTTGGAAACAGCAAGAGAACTAGAATTAGAAGTAGAGCCTGAAGAGGTGACTGACTTGCTGCAATCTCATGTTAAAATTTGAATGATGAGGAGTTGCTTCTTACAGATGAGCAAAGAAAGTGGTCTCTTAGATGAAATCTGCTCCTGGTAAAGATGCTGTGATGTCATTTTTGAAATGACAGCAAAGGATTTAGAATATTCTATGGACTTGGTTGATAAATCAGCAGCAGAGTTTGAAAGGACTATGCCAATTTTGAAAGAATTTCTACTGTGGGTAAAATGCTATCAAACCACAACACATATGACAGAGACATCTTTCATAAAAGAGTCAATTGGTGTAGCAAACTTCGTTGTTGCCCTATTTTCAAAATTTGCCACAGGCACTTCAGCTTTCAGCAACCACCACCCTGATCCATCAGGAGCCATCAACATCGAGGCAAGACCCTCCACCAGCAAAAAGATTATAACTCACTGAAGGCTCAAATGATCAATAGCATTTTTCAGCATAAAATCTTTTAAAATTAAGGTATTTACATTGTTTTTAGACATAATGCTATTGCATACTTAATAGACTACAGTAATGGTATAAAAAAAACTTTTATATATACTAAGAAACCCCAAAATTTGTGTAACTCACTTCATTGTGATACTTGCTTCATTACAGTGATCCGGAACCAAACCCATATCTCCAAGGTATGCCTGTGTTTATGTTGTTGTTAATGGTGTAGTTTTAAGTTCTCCTAGGTACATATTATTTTAGTTTAAAAAATAATATAATAATATATTATCGTGCTTGAGGACCAAAAATGTATCTGGGATCTAAAAAAAATGTGTATAAATAGTGGAACAGATCACAACTTCTTTAAGTTCTCTTACCATATGCAATTTTATATTGTTGCTATAAAACCTAGAAGTTCAGCTTCCAAAATATAGTGGACACCTGTTTTGTCAGTGGCATTTATGTGCAAATGTAACTAATTAGAAAGAAAATATATAGCTAGACTTACGTTTTCACTAGATTCTCTTGCATCCTAGGCAGTTGATCCATCTGTTGCCTTTTAGAAACTTGATGTAAACCAGAACCCTGAAATACAAAAATTTGAGTGTTTATCCTCTTGGTTCATAATTGATTTCAGAAATAAGAGAGATAGTCAATTCTCAATTAACTCTCCAATAACCAGGTTCTTTTGCAGCATGTGTAAGAGAAGCTGAGAAAAATGGGAAATTCTGGCCTTCTCCATTATTATCAAGCCTCTAAAGATTCTGGAAATCCCCCTATCTCAGCCCCACAGTCCATGTGACTTAAAAAAAAAATACAGAGGAAACTGTGAAAACCATATCACCTATGTGGTATAGATCATTAAAACTTCTTGTAGTAGACACTAAATATAGATAATGCATGCACCCTGCCATTACAGTAGATAAGACAATAGAAGCTGTAGTATTTTGAGGCAGAAATAGAAAGACAAGATAATATTTTCATTTTTGCCTATCTTGAAATTCCTCCAGGATATAAAAGTGGAGATTTCTAGTGGTCAGTGTAAATGTAATCTGCAATTCAGAAACAATTGAGAATGATGATCTTAGAGATGGCAAATGAAGCCAAGAGTGAATGAGATCATTCATTGAGGGTACACAGAGAAGTAAGAGAATCAATAATACAAACTTGAGAAAGCAACTTTTAAAGGATAGGACAATTACCAAAGATACACAGGCCATCATTTAAGCAATAAGAAAACCCAGGAAAAACTACTATCATGGAAGTCAAGTCAGGGAGGGTGGGGAGTATTCAAAGAAGTGAGCATGGTTGGCAGTGTAAAATGCCTCACAGATGCTTCGCCAAATTTGAAGAGGAGTTGCTGTATTTGGCTATTAAGAGATAAACTAGGCGAAAGCATGATGGCGGGGTCACAAGAGAAATGAAAAGAGATAGAGGACTAAAAAGCAATGGCAATGAGTATATTCATTTATTCATGAAGTTTGGCTGAGAAAAAGAAAGCTAAGGTGGTAGTTTTATGAGGACAGTTAATCGTAAAGTAAAAGTTTGTTTTTATTTTGTTTTGGTGGAAGAGTTGAGCATGTCACAAGCAAAGGATAAGCCAAAGGCAGTAAAAGAGAGATTAAAAATATGCGAAGGGATATTATTAAGTAAGTCCTAGAGACAGCAGATAAGACCAGGGAAGAGGTTTGGGATCATTTTCCTTTAAGACAGGAAGAACAGGATAGTAAATTTGAAAATAAAAAGGAGGAAAATTGGGTTTCACACCTGATAGATTCTCTTTTTTGGGTGTGAGCTAAGATATTAGATCATTTGATATGAGTGACAGGTTTGGGTATATTGGAACAGAAAATAGAATTCATTCATTCATTCAGCTAATGTTACTGAGCATCTACTATATGCTGCCACTACATTAAGCACTCAGGTACAAAGACAAACGGGTTATGGTTCTATCGGGGAAACAGCAAAATAAATAGGTGATTACAATTAAGTGCCTTGATGGAGATGTGCACAGGTGCTTTGCAAGCATACAGGAGATGTAGCTAATTGAGGGTATGGGGGACTCCACATGGAAGAGCAGCCAATTAAGAACTAAGGAAAGGATATTCTAGGTAAAAGTAACAGTAAGGACCTTAGGTATAAAGCAGCAGATATATCCAGGAATAGCACATAGCATTTGGTCTAACGGCAGTCTAGGATATTAGCAGGGATAAGGCTGCAGAGACAGGAACAGCCAAGTTGAAGAGGACCCTGCAGAGACCACACCAAAAGAGCTTTGCTGTGATCCTCTGGGTAATGCAAACTGAAGGTTTTTAACAGGAAAGAACACTATTGTATCTGTATTTCAGAATGATAGGCAGCAGAGAAGAAAAATGGGTGTGGCAGAGTTAGTTAAGACTTTGGTAACTATGCTGTTGACATTATATCTAAAGTACTAAATTTAAACCTAAGTACTACATTTAAACCTAGGCAGCCACATTTTTAAATGAACAATAACAGAATTGTCCAAAAAGGCAGCTGAAATACCTGGGCAGTCTGGAACCTATGTTATGAGGAATGGCTAATGTAACTTAATATTTTAGCTTAGAAAACAAAACAAAACAAAAAACTATGGGAAGACTGAGAGTCATTTACAAATCTTTGAAAAACTATCTTGCAGGAGTGTAGACTTGTTCTTATTCTTCAGAGGATGTAACTAAAACCAGTGGATTTTAAGGAAGTTTCAGGAAAAGAGAATAAGAGGCATCATATGATGTTTTAACAATTTTAACAATTAGAACTTCCCGATAATGAAACAGAAAAGCCTCAGATTCCTTATCTGTGAGCTAAAAGCATTACATTCCTCAATCTCTCAGAGCCATTGCTAAAATCCTATGTTTACGAAGATAGAAGCTAAAACTTAAGTTTATTATGTGCTGCAAAAAGCTCTAATCGGTCTTTCCGCCTGACTTTTAAGTAATGCAACGTACCTATGTATTAAAAAGCAATGTCCGTATTGTACTTATGTTGTGCATATCAGAAGACTCCCAAGAGGGGGAAACTCAGTTTCATTCAAAACAGTGAATCAAGAGTGAGACAAAGCTACAGAGAGGACAGCAGCAGAAGGATAAACAGCACACTCAGCAAATAGCTCTAGTTATCTACCAACGAATCAATTATTTATGTATTCAGCATGGGAAGAACTGCAAATCATCCATTAACCTTTCCAATCACCGTAGTATCCACATGGTTAGAACTGTCCTTCACTATAAAGATTAACAATTCACTCTAGAGTGAAAATCTTTATTAACATTTATACTGGGGACAGGATTAACATCTTCCTGGGAAGCTGTTAAAATAGGCTTTTATCATATGTTCAGTGATCCTGCGGAGTCAGAGTAGGATTATTTCACATAAGTGAATTTTTCATATAAACAAAGGTAAATGAATGCTTTGGGGACAAAAGACTTTACTTTTAACCTTAAAAAAATCCTCCAACAATGTTTTATATATCAACTTTTTCTTAATAACTTGGGCTTATGATTATGAGCATACATTTCTATTTTATGTTCAGTTCAGTAAATAATTTTGCATATTTGCTTTTTGCCACTCTTTGTGAAAGGGAATAGAAAGCATGAGTCACCCTGACTGACCTCAGGGAGGAACCTACAGCTGAGTGAAGCAAACAGATATATCAGCAATAAGGGACCAAGAGGAAGGCTAAGGCAAGTAGAAATTCTGGTGCCCCTGTCACAGAGAGGGGCTAGGAAAATCAGAAAAGAAACACAGGAAAGTGATATTCACCATTTACTGGAATTTAAAACCTATTATGTGTCAGAAACTTCACCAAGCACTTCGCATATATTATTTCTCTACATACTCACAAAACCCCTGCAAGATACTGATATTTCCTTTTCACAGGTGAGGAAGGAAATTAAGGCCCAGAAAGGTCACATGGTAGTAAGTGCAGAGCTGGGATTCAAATTCAGATTTGCAATGCCATTACAGTCTGGTCTTTTCATCATGTCATGGCCCCATAAAGAGGTAGTGTTTGTGCTAGACCTTGAAGGATGTGGAATTGGCATGTATGAGAAGGAGCACATTCCAAGCACATAGTCTGAGGAAAGGCATAAAGATGCCTGTGATCTAGGAGGAATCAGTGCCTTCAGCCCAGTATCAAGGAACATGAAGTTTGAGCTAATCATCCATTTACAGACAAGAGACTGCAAGAACTTATCCTATCTTGTCTCAATTTCTTACTTACCTTAGTCAACACTACAACACATACTTTCCTTTACCAACAATAGAACTGACTTTCTCAAAATTTTCTAAATGTCCCCCATTAGCTCTAATCCCCAAACCTAATGCCCTTCCTCTCAATCCTTTCATTATCCCTCTAGATATTCTGGATCAGTGACTAGCAGATTATTCTGCATGCCACTCCCATCCTCAAAATCCTCTACCTCCTTGTCTGACCTAGCTATGTCTTCAGGACTCCAACCCTCTTTTCGGCTCTTCCTCCCTTGACTGTCACTGTTGAACTTCTTCAGAGCAATATCCCAGACTATTTTTTCCTTTCCCACTGTATATTCTCCCCAAAGCATTTCATTCATTCAATGACTTCACTTTTTATATAATAATTTTGAAATTTTATATAATAATTTGAAATTAATAATTTTCAAATCTTTGTTTCCTGAGAGTCATATATCCAACTGCTCTTTGGACACTTCCATTTGGATAACACACATTGAAAACTGAGTTTACATCCTAATCTTAAAACATATGCCAAAATAAGATTAATATTGAGTAAATATTTAAACGTCAGATATTATGCTATACAAATACTAAAATATGTGGTGAATGCTATGAAACATTGAGATGGTCTTTTTAACTGTAACATTAGAAATCATAAATAAAAGATAGCTCTGACAACCTCAAAACAAAAACTCTACAATACCAACAATATCATAAATAAAACTGAAAGGCAAATGAATAGCTTGAAAATAGATGCAACACCTTTCATAATTTACTGATCACCTCTTTGTCCTGTATTTATAAGTACGCACTTCTACCAACAAAAGTTCCATCTCTCGAGATCTTACCATGCATAATTATAAAGTGAAGTGCCTTGAATTTCATGATAGCCCAGAGATAGCAGCTACCTGTTTGAATTCTAGTGATTAGGGGTGAAACTAAAAGGATAATTAAGGAAGCAAATACAAAAAATAACCTCTTAATTTGGAAAACTGTTATGTCCTTTTTACTTTTTTTTTTTTTTTTCTGAGATGGAGTCTTGCTCTATCAGCCAGGCTGGAGTGCAGTGGTGTGATCTTGGCTCACTGCAACCTCTGCCTTCTGGGTTCAAGCTATTCTCCTGCCTCACCTCTGAGTAGCTGGGACTACAGGCGCCCACCACCATGCCCAGCTAATTTTTGTATTTCTAGTAGAGACAGGGTTTCGCTATGTTGACCAGGCTGGTCTCAAACGCCTGACCTCGTGATCCGACCACCTCAGCCTCCCAAAGTGCTGGGATTACAGGCTTAAGCCACAGTGCCCAGCCCTTTTTATTTTTTATACAAGTTGTATATTTTCCTGTCTACCCTCCATATTTAGAAACTTAATTCCAAAATCTGCTTCTCTCCCAAACCAAAAACAAAACCTAGAAAAGTGAAAAACATAATTTATAGTAAGAAGAAACACTTAGAATTTGGAAATAAAAAAGAGTTACCTGAGACATTTCAGCTAGGTATGTACGACGTTCATTGTTGATCTTCTGGTAAGCCTGTGTGAAGATACAAAAGCAAAGGGTCCAACATATGAGAAGATTAGCAATACTAGCAAGACTAAGTTAAGGTGTATGTCTCTATAGTGTAGGAAATAGTTTTGTAAGCATTTTGTGTTAATTATAGAGTAGGTTTGTAGATAACATTAGAAATAATGGCAGTTTCAAAGGAATTGCTAAGTATAGAGTAAAAACAAACCTTTGATTCTTGTTCCAGTTTAAGTGCATAGTATTTCACTTGACTTTCAAGAGTCCTCTTTTCTTCTTCTAGCTGTTTAAGTAATGTGTTTAAGGATTCCTAAAAATATAAATAGTAAAATTTTATATGTACTCATGTTCTAAACAAAATAAGAAATGACCATCAATTTCTTCACTAGTAAATGCCTTGTATACCTAATATTTTGTGATTTCATAATTCTATGATGTGTACTTTTTTTTTTTTTTTTTAGACAGAGTCTCACTCTGTCACCCAGGCTGGAGTGCAATGGCATGATCTTGGCTCACTGCAACCTCCGCCTCCCAGGTCTATGCGATTCCCCTGCCTCAGGCTCCCAAGTAGCTGGGATTACAGGCACCTGCAACCATGCCAGGCTAATTTTTTGTGTTTTTAGTAGAGACGTGGTTTCACTATGTTGGCCAGGCTGGTCTCGAACTCCTGACCTCAGGTGATCCACCCACCTCAGCCTCCCAAAGTGCTGGGATTACAGTCGTGAGCCACTGCACTGGGCTGATGTGTACTTTTTAAGTAATAGTAATAATCACAATATTTATTGAACCCTAACAATATGTCATGTATTGTACTAAGTGTTTTTCTTTTTTTCATATTAAACTATCTTTATTTGAAAAACGGTATCGTACAAACCTAATACTCTCTATCAAACTTCAATAAGGGCAATTTCCACATCAACTAATGAATAGTAGCTAAACTAACAAGAGATCAATCAAAAGTGCTTTCAAAGGAGTAGCACTGGCTGATGTTCTGCTGAGGCTGTGGGCATTCAGGACCTGGCTACAGGGAAAACAGAATCAAACCAGCTGGTGCTTTGGACCCAAGCCCTCACATCGTGACCTGCCTCCCTCCTGCGGGCCCTGGCACTTTCGGGTTCCTTTGGCACTTCCTGGCCCCTGTGGGGGCAGGAACTTGGCCTCACAGTTAGCTGGCTTCTGCCTGTTGTGGTCATTTTTTTTTCCAGAGTGCCCAGAGTGCTCTCTCAGTGGACATGGCGGTCATCCAGCTTTCCTGAGGTGTTTTCTCAAGGAAGAGGGTCTTGCTATGAAAACTGGAAGTGTCTTTCTTCAATTCTTGGGCCAGTTCTTGGAACAACTTGTAGCAGTCTGATACAAGCAGTTCAAGTTTTCATGCACCTTGTGAAGTCTCTGGTCGGGGTCCAGGCAGTAGGTGTCCTCCTCCATGGACTGCTGCTGAGACCCCATCATGCGTTCTCCATGCAGTTCAGATAGAGTGGGGAGGGTCAGCTACAGCTTCGGGAACTCTCCCACAGGCTGTGCCCTTGCACCCTGCAGAAAGCCCTGCTCCCTGGCGTGGTGGCTCACACCTGTAATCCCAGCACTTTGAGAGGCCGAGGCGGGTAGATCACTTGAGCTCAGGAGTTCGACACCAGCCTGGCCAACATGGCGAACCCTGTCTGCACTAAAAATACAAAAATTAGCTGGCATGGTGGTGCATGCCTGTAATCCCAGCTACTCGGGAGGCTGAGGAAGGAGAATCGCTTGGAACCCAGGAGGCAGAGGTTGCAGTGAGCTGAGATTGTGCCACTGCACTCCAAGCTGAGTGACAGAGCAAGGCTCCATAAAAAAAAATAAAAATAAAATAAAAAAAAAAAAGAGGCCTGCTTGCCGATCAGACTTTGGACTTGTCCTGTGAGTTCTTTCCTTCTTTGGATTTCTTCCCATAATTGCATTCTGCTTCTCCAACTTCCCCTCAGGAAATAAGAAGGATGCACCTAAGCTACCATTGTCATCCACAGTCTTCAGAGGAACTTGTGGCCAGGACGCTGAAGAGGACCCACTATGTCCTGCTTCCCCAATCCCCATTCACTGCCAAGTCCCCATCCTCCACGTAGTCTCTTACCACCCTTGAGCAGATGCAGGGCGCTCAGCACGGTGTGGGCCAGGGAGGTCAGTTGTCCCACTCCAATATTCATGTGGGCTGTTTCATTCCTGTCTTGGCCTGCTCCAGCCTTTCCTTCTCCTTCTTTGCCTGCAAGCGTTGCTTCCATCTTGCAATTTCTTGGCTGGGCAGCTGTGCAGGTTGCTGATGGTCAGTGCTGTCATTCAGATCATCTGCAGTTTGCCCTTGAAGATCTCCAGCATGCTGTGAAGTGTGAGGGACGTGATTTGCATCAGTCACTTAGGGAAGTTCAGGAGGCCTGTTTTTTCACGCTTTTCTCAGCTCACTGTTTTAGTTCGTTCTCATGCTGCTATGAAGAAATACCCGACACTAGGTAATTTATAAAGAAAAGAGGTTTAACTGACTCACGGTTCTGCATGGCTGGGGAGGCCTCAGGAAACTTATAATCATGGTGGAAGGCACCTCTTCACAGGACAGCAGGAGGGAAAATGAGAGCAAGCAGGTGAAATGCCAGACACTTATAAAGCCATCAGATCTTGTGAGAACTCACTATCACAAGAACAGCATGGAGGAAACAGCCCCCATAATCAATGACCTCCACCTGGTCTTGCCCTTGACATGTGGGAATTATTACAATTCAAGATGACATTTGGGTGGGAACACAGAGCCAAACCATATCACTCAGTCACGTCTGAAGGGAAGGCCTACTCATTTCATTTAGAACCCCTCAAGCAGAGGTTTTTGAGTGATCAAGGACTGACCTCCAGCATGGGTGATATGAGGCCCCCACCGGCCTGGGGTGCTGGCCACATCTTGGCCCTGGCCTCTCTGTGGACCTCACCCTGGGCTGAACCCCTCTGGGCTGTCTCTTCCCTTCTTCTCACTGCATGTCATCTCCTGATCATAAAGGCCACCACAGCAGCACATGTCTGATCACCCAGAGTGTCCATAGGTTCCCTGGCACTAGTCCCAGGATTCTGCACATCACTAATTACTACTGCCCACAGGTGGGCCAGCAGCAGCTGGGTAGGCACTGTGTGGCAGGCAGAGGTGCTCTCTGGCTCCTGAGGGCTCTGCAGCTCTGCTTCCATTTGCCAGTGGCCTGTGGGCCACAGCTGACCACTAGTGTTCTGTCTTTAACACAAACAAGGGCCTAACGACCAGGTAGACCACCCATTGAGCTGGGGATAGGGGAGGTACCCGGTGTTATAGAAAACTGTGCTCTTGATTTGGCTGTACAAATAGAAAGTGACATTACTTATGCAATGCCTTGGGGGAGTGGAAAGAGCTCATGGCAGCCCCTAGCTCAGGCCATTTCAGGCCCCATCTAGCCCTACAGCACAGCTAGAAGGTCAAAGCAGGGCTATCTCATAGCCCTGTGTCCATACAATCCTCTCAGGGCACTGTGGTGGCCCATCCCTGGTGAGGTTCATTACCCTAATTTCAAGTTTCCTTCTGCTTCAGGGAAGCCTGGTCCTGCCTACAAAGAGTCTGTCTACCGGCTGGGCGTGGTGGCTCATGCCTGTAATCCCAGCACTTTGGGAGGCCGAGGCAGGCAGATCACGAGGTCAAGAGATCGAGACCATCCTGGCCAACATGGTGAAACCCCGTCTGTACTAAAAACACAAAAATTAGCTGGGTGTGGTGGCAAACGCCTGTAGTCCCAGCTACTCGAGAGACTGAGGCAAGTGAGTCGCTTGAACCCGGGAGGCGGGGGTTGTAGTGAGCCAAGATCACACCACTGTACTCCACCCTGGCAACAGAGCAAGACTCCAACTAAAAAAAAAAAAAAAAAGAAAAAATCTTTCTACCTTACTAGATTGAGCTCCTTGTAAAAGGGACTATGTTTTCTTCATCTCCATATCCCCAGTAGCTAGCCAGTGCCCAGTATACACTAAGGGCTCAGTCATTGTCTTATTTTGTTGTCTACTCTGACTTAGGACATGTCACTTCCCCTCTTGACCTCCATATTCAGATCTGTGAATGAGTAAGTGGGTAAAGTCCCTCTAGCTTTAAAACCCCTCCAATATAGACAGAACTCAGAAACCAGAACCAGAAGCTGAGGAATGGCGAATGGAACATTTTCCCTGGTGTAATGGATGAGACCGCAGATCTGGCTACTAGGGTGATTTTTTTGCCACTTGAAAGCCTCTGCAGAATTTGACCCTAGTTTTCAAATCAGACTCTAGAATGATCTTCAGTGTTGGTGGTTTTGCTTTTGAGACTGTTATTGACACAACAGTTTCTGGAAATCTTTTTCAAGGAGAGTATGGGGGCTTCTTTGGCCAAATTGGGTGGGTGCAGGCTCCATCAGCTCAGCAGCTGCTGTCTGGGCCACAGCCTGTCTGCTGAGTCCTGCTCCCCTACAGAGGTTTTTGTCAGAGGCATTTGAAACAGAGCAACTCCATCTTGAATAGAGGCTAGGTAAAATAAGGCTGAGACCCACTGGGCTGCATTCCCAGGAAGTTAGACATTCTTAATCACAGGATGAAATAGGAGGTTGGCACAAGGTACAGGTCAATAAAAGGATGCAGTAAAGAAATGGGGCAAAACCCACCAAAACCCTAGATGGCAACAAAAGTAACCTCTGGTTATCCTCACTGCTCATTATATGCTAATTATAATGTATTAGCATACTAAAAGACACTTCTATCAGCACCATGACAGTTTACAAATGCCATGGCAACATCAGGAATTTACCTGTCTAAAAAGGGAAGGAACCCTCATTTCCAGGAGCTGCCCACCCCTTTCACGGAAAACTCATGAATAATCCACTCCTTTAGCATATAATCAAGAAATAAGCACAAAAATAGCCAACCAGCACCCCTGGGGGCTGCTCTGCTGATGGAGTGGCCATTCTTTTATTCCTTTACTGTCTTAATAAACTTGCTTTCACTTTACACTACGGATTTGCCTCTAATTCTTTTTTGTGCAAGATCCAAGAACCCTCTCTTGGAGTCTGGATCGGGACCCCTTTCCATTAACAGTTTCTCCAGACATTACAGTGTGACTGGCCATGTCATCTATCACAGGTGTGAAAACAATCAAAACCAAGAGCCTGAAGCTGCCGGGATGAGTGCCTGCAGAGGAATCCTGCTCCTTGCAGGCACATCTAAAATGTGTTCCTGTGCTGGGGCCCTGCTCTTTCCAAGAAGGCAGTCTCCAGGGACTCCCAGGATCCTGCTCCCTCGGATACCACAGTCTGTGTAGGCAGCAGGACTAAAGTGATGAGAGCCGCCATGATAGTGAGGGCCGAGAGCAGGATGGCGGAATTAGAAGGCAGCGTCCTGCCCCCTGGCGATGAGCTGAGTCAATTGGTCCCTGTCTCCCCCTCAGAGCCACCATCTTGTCGTGGCTTCCCTCAGGAACATTATGAGCTCTCCCCCAGGAAGCGCTTCTTGGTTTCCCATTGTTACCGGATGGAAAGTCTTGACTGCCAGTTGTCCAAGTTCTTGGTGTATTGAACAAAGACTTGAACAAAATGCTCAAACAAAGCAATGGACGACAGCGACATACATTTGTTGAAGCAAAAGGACACTCCACAGAGTGAAGCAGGCTTAAGTAAGTGGCTCAAGAGGTCTGAGTATGTTCCCTGGGGTTATTAACTAAAAGAACTTGATAACACCCTTTAGAGGTTTCCAATTGGTTACACACTATGCAAATGAAGACAGCCCACGACCAACCAGAGGCTGAAGACATGGCCTGCAATCAATCAGAGGCTGAAGTGGAGTTACACTCTATGCAAATGAAGGATAGGCTCACGACCAATCAGAGGCTGAAGTGAAGACTTGGCCCACGACCAATCAGAGGCTGAAGTGAAGACTTGGCTCGTGACCAAAGGTTGAAGTTTTCCTTTAGGTTTAATTCCAAGAAGTCAGAGGCAGGTTGGCCTTAGGCTCCCTGTCTCCAGACCCTATTCTCCTGCCTCATCTTCTCCAGACTCCCACCAGGTGGTGGCCTCTCTGGCCCTGCCAGGGACTGGGCACAGGGAGGGGAGGGGTGGCTGACAGGCCTGCCTGAGGCAGGTGGGCAGTTTGTGGCCTTCGGGCATGGCCTGCTCCAATGGAGGTGCCTCCTTGGCCTGCCCCAGCTCAGTCCCTCTCCATGCCTCTGGGAGCCCTGGGCCTAAATGCTTTTCATAGATTATTTCATTTAATCCTTATTACAGTTGAAATGGCTAATATATTTCTATCTAACTGTTGAGAAGATTGCAGCTTATAGAGATTACATAACTGGCTCAAAGACACGCAGCTAATAATGGTAGAGCTGGAATGTGAACCCAGGTAAAATGACTCCAAAGGCAACAGAGGGTAAACAATTATTATATGCGTGTTCATTTTATTGTTACCATTGTAACAAAAGAGGTACAGGCAAAGACATTTAAAGAGGATGTCCTAATGTTAACTGTATACTCTAAGTCGATTTTTACTTCCTGGTGAAAACTAACTTAGAAATCTACAAAAACAGGATCAAACAGGCATCCAAATATAGGAAAAAGTGTATGGCACTTTTTTAATAAAAAGATGGAATGTAGTGAATTATCTTGATCCACATCAATAATACCATACATATACATGATTATAAATTGTTAGAGAAATATACAATTAAAATGTATAATTTTTATCTTCCAATCTGAGTTACACTAGTTTCCTGGTATTAGTAAAACAAATGTATGGAAACCCTTATGTAAAAAACTCCAGCTACTTGTGATGAGGAGTATCTAGGTTAAGGTCTTACAACTGGTCTACTCTGTAATATCCTCACAATTCTCCTTTAGTGCCTATTCTACCACTCTACTTCTTCCACTTCTTTGGCTTGATAAATAATCTCCTTTTCGTGATCATATTGTTTTTCGTTTTTTGTGTCAGTGCATCCCTCACAAACTCTAGAACTTTCTTTTCTGAATGCTACTTTTCATAAGAGCCTCCTACCCCCATCTGTTTTAGCTTTTCAGAGACGACCTAGAAGTACACGGTTTCCTGGGTATCACATATAGAAGTGTAGAAAAGCTTTCAAGAATCTAATAATCCTTCTACCTGGCCAACATTCACTGAGGGCAGAAATCTGTACTGACTTGATGACTGGGGATGAGGAAATCTGGGAAAGAGGTATGTGGATGGTCCTATAAAAGTGGGAACAAAGGGTGAAATCCCTGTATTGTGCAGTAATTTTCACCAGAGAGCACCCACTGTGTAAGAGGCATTAAACCAAGTGGACCAAAGGCTTAACCAGGAGATAGCATCTGGTTTCTGTTCTTGGTCACCCCAGTGGGTGGACAATGAGCTCATGAACAGTAACCACAGTGGCTGAGATGGCGACTTTGCGTTGGCTCAACAGCATGGGTCCCTTCCCACCAAGACTAATCTAGTACTGCTGCTGTTCAATGTCTAGCCTGCCAACAAGAGATGACAACATAAGCCCCTGTTACTGTGCCATCCTTCAAGATCAATCAGCTGCTTGGTGGCAAGCTGATTATACAAGATGCCTTCCAACCTCAAAAGAGCAACAATTCATCCTGACAAGTGTTCCTGATAGTTTTACCTTTCCTACCACAGTGCCTCAGCCAGCAACATAATTTGGCAATCTATCAGTTCTGAGAAGGAAGTTTGTTGGTTTTTTCACTCAAAAGGGCTCCTTTAGGCCAAAAAAACAATCTTACCATCCTTTTCAGGTGGGACTGGCTGGACACTCAACTGGTTGATATCCAAGACTGGCAGCCTAGCATAATTAGGGGCTCAAAGCATATGAGTTGAAGGCAGAATGCTAGGCATAGAGCTAATTCATAGCAAAGAAAACCCACACTACCACTAGAAGATAACATGTGCCTGTTCCGTAGGAAAGCTGTATTCTTTATGATTAGACTTGCCTCCAGAGCCTGCCCTGTGATCACAGAACTGAACATTAGAAACATGCCACTGGGAACTTGCTGGTTGGAATTTACTGCAGTGCATTTGTGAGTTCAGGTAAATTCGTCAGTTGATTTTAGCCCAGTAGACCCAGATGCCAATTTACTCTAAATCTGCTTAGGTCTGGGTTGTTTAATCATCCCACACTTTTTAGTTTTCTCTTATACTCTGGGAAAACCATTAAGAGGTGCCCCTGTTGAGAGACTGTCACATGTCAGAAACTTCTTCAGGAAGTTCATATAGAGGAATAACTGTCTACCCCTCTAGTGCTGCCCAGAAATGCTTGGCCCCACCCAACTTGAATCTACCACCCAGAAATGACTTATGTTAACAATTAAACCTCCTCTGCCAACACTTCAGCACATAGTGTTCAGATTACCAAATACACAGCCCTTGGGGAGGTATGTGATCTCATCCTTAGACCAAAAGGAGATGAGTGGAAATAATTTTCTAAGGCCAGCCTGACCAACTCTCACATAATGCTATTTGAACTGTACCAGCATGACTGTGCCAGTACCTGATCAATGATGAACACCTCCATCTCCTTCTGGGTGTGAAAGTACATTATATATTGATTTACTGCTAGATCTAGTCTCCTACTGGCCCTGTCCTGGTAGTCTTGGACTCCTCTAACATGTGCCACAAAGATTAGTTCTAATACCTAAATAAATAGAAGTACTACTAGCTTTGAACTATACCTAGGAATTCAAGTCATGCTTCAAATATGCTTTTAATTGTGGCTCAAGCCTTCAATCATGAAAACCTGAAGATCCCCTGCCCCAACTGAAAGGATAAAGGTGGCTGGAGGGGTGAAGATTGGTATATACTGGATAGCCCAACATAGCATCTTTAAAGAATGATTTTTACCTAGGAAGTATGTTCTGGGCTCTGCTCTGTGCATAAAAGGGCCATCTAACTATAGGTCCAGAGCTAGTGGCCTTGCTTTCTTGAATTATGTCTCTGTGCCCAGCTCTGGATCAGTGATGGGGTATCTCTTTTCTAAGAGATACTGTGGTTGGCCAGTCTATGTAAGGTCTCCACCTCTAGACTAATGAGCTCTGGGGACATATAAAGCAGTGAAAACTCTTTTGGTATAAAACATATGACTGAAAGAAGGAGAAAATACAATTTGCAGAAGGAGGTGAGTTCTGTCCTAGAAGAAGCCAAAGGGAATGCTGGTCAAACCAAACCAAAATGCCCTCTACAAAGGAGATGTTAAAGCCCAGGGTTTGGCCATGGTATCTGGGTTGCTGAAAAGGAGTAGGAGAGGGAGGGATTAATAGAATTAAGCAGTTCGAGGAATTTCAAGGCTATAGTATGTGTTGAATTTACAATCAAGTTCCCCAAAACATTGGTACGAAAGTAGAGAAAAAAAGGGTTAGATAGAGGTCAGAGCAATAACATACTCATTTGGTTTAAAATTTAATCCCCAACTGATAACTGATCATTTTCAGTAACTCCAATTAGTTCTCACATTCTTGCAAATTAAAGGGAAAAAATCTTCAAGTCAAATTCTCTCAATTATATTGGTCATGATCTAGGTCACTAAATCTATTAAAAGAATCATTCAAAGAAAAATGGAAGCAGCTGATTTATATCTCCACAAAGCAAAACTGCAAAATATTTTAGAGCTCATACCTTCCTGAAACACAGCTACTTCTCTAAACACTTTATTCTCTCTTAGATACTTCTTAACAATTATTAGAATTTTAAAAATTATATTAAGAGAATAATTAGGTGAAACAGGACAAGTTCCAGTCTCTGAAAATAATTCTAGTGATAAAACAAGTCCCTCAGAAATGACACATCCTTACTATATATGTTTGACTAACATCCCTGTTAAAACATAATTGGGTGATATTTCTCAGGTAGGTATTATTGTTCTTCAAAAATTAATTACACACTAGTATCATGAATGGTTTCCAGTTCCCTTCCCCCAAATACAAATTTGCTCCAGAAGAAAATCAATAAAAGGTAAACATATGCAAGAAGCTAAACTGAATCATTTTATAGAAAATTAAAGCCCTATGAAATAAACTGCTCAATATGAAGAGCTTTTGAAGGGATAATCAGGGGGTGAGGGAGGTAGTTCAAAATTCTGCCACATGGACGCTTGCTCCAAGAATTCCAAGTTTAGGCTACCATAGTAACATAGATCAGTTACATAATTTGTTAAATACATTTATAGATGTAAAATGAATCCAACCCTTTTTAGTATAGTTTTAATGGAAAATGTATTCTAAGTTCTAAAAGAAGTTAGCTTACAAATAACTTTCTGGAACACAAATATTTTGGCATTAAAGATAACCTGAATTAGATGGGATTCAAAACTTTAGAAATTCATATCCAAAAAAAGTACATTCAAAATAGCAGTTAAAAATACAGGCAATATATGATTAAAAGCCAAAATCTGAAACATACACAATAAATACTTCAGAAGTTTTTAAAAGAAGTTGATCAACATGGGCTACAGAGTCCCTAAAATGAGAAGGATTTAGATGGAAAAAGTGAGATGAAAGAGCTATATACTGGTCACAGGCTTGAATCAGAAATGATTATTTAATGGGAGTGATACAGCTGAAACAAAATATTTGAGCAATAAATAAAAAAAAAAGTAGGATACCTAGGGAAGGACCTGGATAAAGAAAGCTTAACATGTTAGGCTCAGGAGTCTAAGAACTGGGAGCTATTCCAAGTTATTAAAGAAGAGACATGATGAAAATAGGGACTTAGGAATATTAGTCAAGTGGCAGTCTCTCTGACAGAGGATGTTTTCTGTTACTTTCAGGTGTGAATTTGCAATTCTAACTCTCGAGGCTTAAAAATTTTTAATATACCTGTACTTCCTTTGTGACTTAGACTATATCTTGCTGCTATTCCCAACCTGACTAGATTCCTTGTCTCGTAGCCTAATTTTACAATTCATTCATTTATTCAAAAACTACCTATGAAGCACCTCTTATGTGTCAGGCATTGTGCTAGGGATAGCACACTAAAAATTACAAACCCAGACCCTGTCCTCATGAAGCTGAGAATCTAATAGGGGATTCAGAATGTGGTCTATCTTGATGAATGTTACATGTGAGCTTGAGAAGAATCTGTGTTCTGGTGATGTTGGATGGAATATTCAATAAATGTCAGTTAGATCAAGTTGATTGGTAGCACTGTTCAGGTCAACTGCCTGCTTGATTTATCAGTCACTGACAGTGGGATGTTGAAGTCTCCAACTTTCATAATGGATTTGTCTATTCTTCCTCCAGTAATTTATCAAAATTACCATTTAGGTGCACCTACCAGTTTATAATTCTAGCAGCTCTCATTTTAGGTAAACAGATCTCAATTGTGACCGTCCACTTTTGTCTGTTTATCCAGATTTCAGGGTAGGAGTTTGCCCTGCAAATTCAATTTTCTAATGGGTCCAAGAAAAGTCATTGATTTTCAGTTTGATCACCATTTTCTTGTTGTGACAACAAGATTGACAACTTTCAAGATATATACACATTCTAGTTGAAACAAGGAGTCACAAACTGATCACCTTTTCTAACTGAAATGAAAAGAATGTATTCTCCAAATCAATGGCTGCACAGCCTGTAACTGAAACCTTATTAATCTACTCTGGCAGTGATATCACATCAGGCAAAGTAGCTGCAATTGAGGCTACTAATTGTTTAAGTCTGCAGTAGCCTACAGTTTTTCCCCATAAGACATCCAGTTTCTGCAGCCATTAGGCTGGCAAATTAAAGAGAGCTATGTTAGGCAGCAGTATATTTGCGTCTTTTAGGTCTTTAATTATGGCACTAATCCCTACTGTCTTCCCTGGGATAAGAGATGTTTTTGATTTACAATTTTGATCTGATGAAGGGAGCAGTTTCAGAAGTTTTTATTTGGTCTTTTCCCTACCATGAAAGCTTTTACTTCAGAAATTAGGGACCCATAAGGGGGTAACTTTCAACTGTCAAGTATATCTATTTCAATTATGTACTTGGTGATGGAGATAGTTATCACTGCAGGGGTAGGGGAGTCTGTGGGCACACTGAGCCGACTGTGATTTGGAATTTGGTCATAGATTTCCACTCTAGGAATCAATGTTAACTCAGACCCTGTGCTCAATCATCCTTGAGAGATCTAGTTATTTCCGCTTCCTCAGTGTACAGTCACCTGTGTAAATGGCCAGAGGTCCCTTTTGGGAGGACTGTGGATACTGTCATAATATAAACTTTGACTAGTATTGCAGGGCCCTTCTTAGGAATCCAGCCACTTCTTTGGTCAGTAGTTTCTGGTTCTGGAAATTAGTTCAGGTCTGGGAAATGAGTAAAGAATTATGCTTTCCACTGGGCTGACTGTCTTCAGCCTCCTGCTCCTCTGTTCTTGCTTTTCTTTCTTTAATTAGAGATGCTGAACAGCACCATTCTTAATTGGCTTGGCAACCAGGGGAGGAGGTGGGTGCAGCTCCTGAGGGGGAAACCAGTTGTCCTGTTGGGAAGAGGCCTCCGCAGCATCTTCCAGGACAGTGGGTACTCTTCTAGCCCTTATTAGGGAAGGGTGGGCCACCTCTGCACACCCAGAGGGTTCAGGTAGACTTGTAGACTCCAGATCCTTAGGGGCACCTATCCAGATGTCCTGTCAGAGTTTTCAGGATCCCTGGTCATCCCTATCAGGGCCCTGTCCTTCACATAACAGACCTACCTGGGCTGAGCATTCAGATGCCTCTGGAGCTCTGCAACTCTCACAATTAGGTCTTTAGCCTGTTGTTTTACCCTGTCCACCCTTCCACTACTGGTATAGAGGGCCTCTTATGAGGCTACCACCAAGGCTTTCTCGTTTCACATACTTGTTAACAGTTCTCAGCCTCTCATTATCCTTATGTAGGGTGTCAATACAACTTAGCAGCAAATGCTTGCATCATGGCTTCTTCCACAGTATTCCAAGATCATCATCAGTGCAATCTTTATGAAGTGAACTGCCACATTGGGCCAGGATCTATTGCTGTCACACCTACCAATCAGAACAGATCCTGCTACATGGTGAGTGAGCCAGTTACAAATTACCTCCTATTTTCTCGTATCACTATCCATACTCCTAGTTTTAGACCTGGTCTTCTGAGAAGCAGACACTAAGATGGGATTACATGTACAAGGATCATGTTATCAGACATGCCCATGTAAAAGGAAATAGAGAGGGAGCAGGAGGAGGCCAGGAGAGCAGTCTGACAGTAATGCAAGTCTTAGCCCTAGTAAAGGACAGTGAGAGAAGGTTGGCTGAAAGCAAAAGCATCCTAGGCTGTAATGCAGTCTAGGAAAAGTTTGGCAAAGTCAACCAAGAGTACTCACTTCTGCAGCACATATACTAAAATTAGAATGATACAGAGAAGATTAGCATAGTCCCTATGCAAGAATGACACACAAATTCATGAAGAATTTCATATTTTTACAAGCCAGAAAAGATAAGAGTCCTATCTTCAGCCTCCTTAAACAGAATAACTCTCAGCCAATAATTTTGTATCCAGCAAAACTAAGTTTCATAAATGAAGGAGAAATAAAGTCATTTTCAGACAAACCAATGCTGAGGGAATTTGTCACTACCAAACCAGCACTATAAGAAATGCTAAAAGGAGTTCTAGACCTTGAAACAAAAGCCCAATATGTACCAAAACAGAACCTCTTGAAACCTTAAAACTCACAGGGACTATAAAACAATAACACAATGAAAAAAAACTATCTAGGTAACAATTAATATGATGAAGAGAACAGTGCCTCGTATCTCAATATTAACATTGAATGTAAATGGTCTAAATGCTCTGCTTAAAAAATACAGAATGAATTTAAAAAATCACAAACCAAATATCTGCTGTCTTCAAGAGACTCACCTAACATGGAAGGATTCATATAAACTCAAGGTAAAAGGGTGCAAAAAGATATTCCATGCAAATAGAAACCAAAAGTGAGAAGTAGTAGCTATTCTTATATCAGACAAAACAGACTTCAAAGCAATAACACATTAAAGAAAAGCAAAGATGGTCACTATATAATGACAAAAGGATCAATTCAACAAGAAGATATTTCAATTCTAAATTTATATGCACCTAACACTGGAGATCCCAGATTTATAAAACATTTTAAAATGTTTAAATTTTAAAAATTACTACTAGATCTAAGAAATGAGACAGCAACACAATAATGGTGAAAGACTTCAATACACCACTGACAGCACTAGACAGATCTTTGAGACAGAAAGTCAACAAACAATGAACTTAAATGACACTCCAGAACAAATGCACTTAACAGATATTTACGGAACATTCTTCCCAACAACTGCAGAGTATACATTCTTCTCATGAGCGCATGGAACATTCTCCAAGACAGACCATATGATAGGCCACAAAATAAATCTCAATAAATTTTTTAAAATTGAAATCATATCAAGTATATTCTCAGACAACAGAGGAATAAAACTAGAAATCAACTCCAAAAGGAACCCTCAGAACTATACAAATACATGCAAATTAAATAATCTGCTCCTGAATGATATCTGGGTTAACAATGAAATAAAGATGGAAATTTAGAAATTCTTTGAATTGAATGATAATAATGACACAAGCTATCAAAACCTCTAGTATACAGCAAAAGCAGTGCTAAGAGGAAAGTTAATAGCACTAAAGGCCTGTATCAAAAAAGGTGAAAGAGTACAAATTGACAACCTAATGTCATACCTCAAGGACCTAGAGAAACAACAACAAACCAAACCCAAAGCTAGAAGAAGAAAAGAAATAACAAGATCAGAGTAGAACTAAATGAAATTCAAACAAAAAAACCCCAAAAGATCAATGATACAAAAATCTGGCTCTTTGAAAAAATAAACAAAATAGAACATTAGTTAGATTAACCAAGAAAAGAAGAGAGAAGATCCAAATAAGCTCAATTAGAAATGATCCTGGAAACATTACAACCAACACCACAGAAATAACAAAAGATCATTCAAGCCAGGCATGGTGGCTCATGCCTGTAATCCCAGCACTTTGGGAGGCTGAAGTGGGCAGATCATTTGAGGTCAGGAGTTCAAGATCAGTCCGGCCAGCATGGTGAAACCCCATCTCTACTAAAAATACAAAAATTAGCTGGGTGTGGTGGTGAATGCCTATAATCCCAGCTACTCGGGAGGCTGAGGCAGGAGAATCACTTGAACCATCAGGTGGAGGTTGCAGTAAACTGAGATTGTGCCACTGCACTCCAGCCGGGGTGAGAGAGCAAGACTCCAACTCAAATAAAAAAAAAATCATTTGAGGCTGCTATGAATACCTTTATGTGCAGAAACTAGAAAACCTAGAGGAAATGGATAAGTTCTTGGAAACATACAACCCTCCTAGGTTAAATCAGGAAGAAATAGAAACCCTCAACAGATCAATAATAAGCAATGAGATTGAATCAGTAATTTAAAAGTTGCCAACAACAATAAGAACACCCAGGACCAGATGGATTCACAGCTAAATTCTACCAGGCATTCAAAGAATTGGTATCAATCCTACTGAAACTATTTCAAAAGACTGAGAAAGAGGGAATCCTCCCTAAATCATTCTATGAAGCCAGTATCACCCTGATACTAATATCTGGAAAGGATACAACAAAAAAAGAAAACTACAGACCAATTTCCCTGATGAACATAGAGGCAGAAATCCTCAACAAAATACTAGCTAACTGAATCCAACAGCACATCAAAAAGATAAGGTACCTTGATCAAGTGGGATTCATTCCAGGGATGCAAGGATGATTTAACATATGCAAGTTAATAAATGTGATATATCACAAAAAACAGAATTAAAAACAAAAACCATATGATCATCTCAACAGATGCAGAAAAAGCACTGGACAAAATCCAGCATCACTTTGTGATAAAAACTCTCAACAAACTAGACATAGAAGGGACTTACTTCAAAATAATAAAAACCACACATGACAGACCCACAGCCAACATCATACTGAACGGGGAGAAGTTGAAAGCATTCTCCCTGAGAACAGGAACAAGACAAGGCTGCCTACATGCACCACTCCTATTGAATATAGTTCTGGAAGTCCTAGCCAGAGCATTCGGGCAAGAGAAAGAAATAAAGGGCATCCAAATTGGAAAAGAGGAATCCAAACTATTGCTGTTTTCAGACGACATGATCGTATACCTAGAAAATCCTAAAGACTCCTCCCAAAAGACTCCTAGATTTGATAAACAAATTGAGTAAAGTCTCAGGTTACAAAATCAATGTACACAAATCAGTAGCACTGTTGCGCAACAAAATGACCAAGCTGAGAATCAAATCAAAAACTCAATCTCTTTTACAATAGCTGCAAAAACAAAACAACAACTAGAAATATACTTAACAAAGCAGGTGAAAGATCTCTACAAGGAGAACTACAAACCACTGCTGAAAGAAATCACCGATGAAACACACAAAAAAGGAAACAACATCCCATGCTCATGAATTGGAAGAATCATTGTGAAAAGGACCATATTGCCCAAAGCAATGTATACATTCAATGCAATTCCCATCAAAATATCAACATCATTTTTCACGGAATTAGAAAAAAAAATCCTAAAATTCATATTGAACCAAAAAAGAGCCCAAATAGCCAAAGCAATCCTAATCAAAAAGAACAACTCTGGAGGCATCATATTACCAGACTTCAAATTATACTACAAGGATATAGTTACCAAAACAGCATGGTACTGGTATAAAAAACAGGCACATAGATTAATGGAACAGAATAGAGAACCCAGAAATAAAACCAAATACTTACAGCCAGCTGATCTTCGACAAAGCATACAAAAACATAACTTAGGGAATGGACCCTCTTTTTAATAAATGGTGCAGGGAAAACTAGCAATCCACATGTAGAAGAATAAAACTGGATCCCTATCTCTTACCTTCTATAAAAATCAACTCAAGATGGATCAAAGACTTACATATAAGATCTGAAAGTATAAAAATTCTAGAAGACAAGGTTGGAAAAATTCTCATAGACATTGGCCTAGGCAAAGAATTCATGACTAAGATGCAAAAAGCAAATGCAACAAAAACAAAAATAAATACATAAGACCTAATTAAACTAAAAAGCTTCTGCACAGTAAAAGACATAATAATCACAGCAAGCACACAACCCACAGAATGGGAGGAATTATTTGCAAACCACACATCTGATAAAGAATCTAGAATCTACAAGGAACTCAAACAAATCAGCAAGAAATAAACAATCTCATCAAAAAGTGGGCAAAGGACATGAATAGATATTTCTCAAATGAAGATATACAAATGGCCAACAAACATGGAAAAATGCTCAACATCACTAATCCTCAGGGAAATGTAAACTAAAACCACAAAGATGCTACCTTACTTCTGCAAGAATGGCTATTAAAAAGTCAAAAAAAAATAGATGTTGGCATGGATGTGGGGAAAAGGGAATGCTTATACACTGCTGATGGGAATGTAAATTAGTACAACCTCTATAGAAAACAGTATGGAGATTCCTTAAACAGCTAAAAGTAGATCTACCATGTGATCCAGCAATCACACTGCTGGATATCTACCCAAAGAAAAAGAAGTCATTATACAAAAAAGACACTTGCACACATATGTTTATAGGAGCACAATTCATAATTGCAAAGATGTGGAACCAACCTAAGTGCCCTTCAGCTAACAAGTAGATAAAGAAAATGTGGTTATATATACACCATGGAATACTACTCAGGCATTAAAAGGAATGAAATAATGTCTTTTGCAGTAACTTGGATGGAATAGAAGGGTAATATTCTAAGTGAAGTAACACAGGAGTAGAAAACCAAACACCGTATGTTCTGACTTATAAGTGGGAGCTTTACTGAGTATGCAGAAGCATACAGAGTGATATAATGAACTTTAGAGACGCAGAAGGGGGTGGCTGGGAGGGAAGGAAGGGATAAAAAAACTACACATTAGTGGCCGGGCATGGTGGCTCATACCTATAATCCCAGCACTTTGGGAGGCCAAAGCGGGCGGATCACGAGTTCAGGAGTTCAAGACCAACCTGACCAACACGGTGAAACCCCATCTCTACTAAAAATACAAAAAAATTAGCCTGGAGTGGCAGTGCATGTCTGTAATCCCAGCTACTCAGGAGGCTGAGGCAGAAGAATCGCCTGAACTCAGGAGGCGGAGGTTGCAGTCAGCCGAGATTGCACCACTGCACTCGCGCCCGGGTGACAGAGTGAGGCTCTGTCTCAAAAAAAAAAAAACTAAACTAAACTAAACTAAACTAAAATAAAATAAAACTACACATTAGGGACAATGTACACTACTTGGGTGATGGGTGCACTAAAATCTGAGAATTCACCACTGTATAATTCATCCATGTGACAAAAAAAAAAAAAACCATTTGTACCCCAAAATGTATTGAAATAAAAAATTTTTGAAAAAAGACATCAGGGAACTTTAAGTTGAAGTCAGCTAACAATGGAGTCCCATGTTTCGCAGGAATGGGTCTGCTTTAGTAGCTCCACTGCACTTAATCATAGGCAGAGAATAGCCCTTAGGAAGTATAAACCTGATACAAAAGTAGTAACACATGTAAAAATTTTTTGAAGCCCAGCACCTAGGGTCCTCAATTAACCTTCCTGTCCTGGGAAGTCTGTGAGGTTCATTGTTGGGTCACCACACTAACTTTTCTATTTTTTAAAATTATTTTTTCTCTCATTTTTTCTTCCTATTTCTTCCCAATCAACACACGAACTTTTCTAAAGGGCATTTCAGGTTTTTTGCTGAAGAATCCTCCAATCTCCTACCCCATAAGGTTTAATCCTAGCTGCTGGTTTATGGAGTAGGGCAGGAGAAGAGAGCTGAGAGTTCCATTATTCAAACTGCATATTTTCATTTGATCCCATCATTCTTAGACCTCTATCTCACTCACACGTCTCTGTGTCTGAAACTCCAAAGTACAAGAGCTATTGCAGTTTAATTTCTCCAGAAAATAGACTCCTAACTGAAGGAGAGTATCCCAGCTGCGTGGGATGGCAGAGGGGTCCCAGTGACCAACTGTTCCATGTGTTCATCTTCAACTGTCTCCCAGTTTTCAGCTCCTTTCTCACCCCCACCTTCTTCCATACCTGCCAAGTTCTAAAGCACTAAGCAGGTCAGAAGAGTGAATGCATTATTTTCACTGATATTCTTCTCTGCAGGCACTCTGTTGTTGTTTCCTCTACTTCTATCAAGTCAATTTGTATTCTTCCAGCTATGAGCCTTCCAAAATTTGTTTAAATCACTCACCTGCTGAGATTTCTTCTTATCCATTAATTTCAATGATCAGCTATCATGTCTTGTCTAATAAATATCATATCCAAAAGTAAAAGTAGGCCCCTGGGTGCCTATTCTTAACATTTTCTTCACAATTCAAACTCAACTTCACCTATTTTGGTGATTTATGATAAAAAATTATGATTTTACTTACACCAATTATACCCACAGTTTTCCAATTTTACATTTGTTATTGGATTTTGTCAGGTGGGAGTACTTTAGGAGTTTTATACATGGGAAGAATATGGGTTTGTGAGATAGGAGCATGTAAGAGTGAACACACCAAATGATGTAATAGTTATAAAAAAAATATCCTGAGGCCCCACACACATACTGCCTTACTTACTAGTTTCACAAGCAAAAAATGTTTTGACTAAAATGGGGAACATTCTAATTATGCACATTTGCATTTTTTAAAGCACAATAATACTACGCTTCAATAATATTTCTACTATTCTACAAGATTTAAAAATAATAATTTTATACTCAAAAACTGTGAATTCTAAAATAGATCACATTTGAGATTGCTAACAACCCACCCTGGTATTTGAGTTAGAAATTCCATCAATGTTTTTATTTAAAATTTTTTTGTAATGTACTAATTTCTAAAGCTTTATAAGCACCATGTGGAAAATGTATTAAGAAGCAGCTTCATAGCAGTTGTGGTCTTCGTGCCTTGTCCTTGGTTCTTTCTTCACTATTATCTTTAAGCTTTAACACCTTGGTTTCTTCTTCCAGTCTCTAACACATGACTTTGTCTCCCAGCTCTGTGCGTGTTCATTCTCTCCAGGCTCAACAGAGAGACACAAAGTATTTTCTCTTCTGCAGTTAGCCTCAGCATTGCCCCCACACACAGTTACAGCTGGTGTGGCCCAAAATTCCCAGAATAACCCACTTCACTCTCCTTCTCTATACCTGCTTCCTATGAGTTGTGTTTTAGGCATACTATGCTTTGAAATTATACTATAACTCAGGAAGTTAGGATGTTTCATTGTGGCAATCTCATGGGAATAAGGCCAGCATAAAAATAAATTATCCTGGGGAGACGACAAAAACACATTATAGATTTTGCAAAAACGACAGCAATCATGAAGTAACCTGCACCATTAACAAGAAGATATTTGTAATTATCCACTTATAAATATACATACCAGAGATCCCTGAAAAGTATAAAATTGTACTACAATAACTTTAAGTTCCCTCTTATTTTACTGATTCCAAAATGAACTAGATATCTTTAAAACAGAAGAACAGACTCTCTCATTCCGTCACTTCCAATTCACTGGACTATTCATAACTTAATGTTCTTGATCTTCCCAAGGAGCTGTTTTTATCTGATTATATAAATCAATGGTAATATACTAGAAAACTGCAGCCTGGAAAGACAAAGCAACGCCACAGTTAAACTGAAAATTCTACTAGATATTAACAACAACGAAAATCACATACATAAAGCTAATTCTATTATCATAAAAGAGCTGTTTTGTTTTGTTTCTGACACTAATAACTTCTTAGCATTCCAAGCAATAACATATTTCACCTACGATCTTGTTTTAATTTGCTTTTTAAAGGTCATTTTCCAAGAGTAGATTGAAACAACAGGGTAAGAATAAGAAATTTCAAGATACTGTTTACACACCTGAAATAAAGTATACTTAGGTTTTTAAAAAAGTCCCTCACCTCTATCCAAAGCAGAGAGAAAATTCCATTAGCTGCATTTTTTTTTTTTTTTTTTTTTTTTTTGAGACAAAGTCTCCCTGTCGCCCAGGCTGGAGTGCAGTGGCGCGATCTCTGCTCACTGCAGGCTCCGCCCGCCAGGTTCACACCATTCTCCTGCCTCAGCCTCCCGAGCAGCTGGGACTACAGGCGCCCACCATCACGCCCGGCTAATTTTTTGTATTTTTAGTAGAGACAGGGTTTCACCGTGTTAGCTAGGATGGTCTCGATCTACGACCTCGTGATCCGCCCGCCTCGGCCTCCCAAAGTGCTGGGATTACAGGCGTGAACCACCGCGCTCGGCCTGCATATTATTTTTAAACCAATGATTGCTAACAAACACACACAAAAAAAGTAAAAAAAAAATCACTCCACTGAACGCTTACAAAAGAAAAAACAGGAGAATACAATGTAGTTAAGCACAGCTCCTATATATATAGTACTTTTCAATATAGGCAACTGCAACAATGAAAGAACACAGCCTTCTACATACTTAAATACCAAATGCCCCCTTGTGGACAGCACTGTTACTAGATTTGCATATAAAATCTGTTTAAACTAACTTTTCTGTCTGTGATTTGAAGCTATGTACCTATCAATTGACCATTCTGATCTTGGAGAGAACACAAACCCAGTGAGGGCTGTCCATAGAACACCTCAGGAGGCAGTCTCAGAGATTATAGCATTTTAATAACCTCAATACTTTAAAAATATATACTTACATGTGTCAATAGTGCTCTAGTGTCACTAATTTTAATGACTGGTTATCAGGCATTAAAAACAACATTTCTAAGAATTTTCAAAAGGCATAAACTACCACAGTGAGCCCAGTGGGAGCATGACTAATTGGGTGTACAGTGAGGTAATGGGTCCCAGGAAGACCCAAATAGGGCTGGATGTCCATCAGGCAGCACAGCTAAAAGAAGAATCTGAATCATGGTAAAGAAATTAGTATCACAGTCAGGAAAATGGTGTGGGGCATCAGGATGAAGAAAAGATAAGTAGGTCAATGAGTAATAAGACTGGAAGTCAGAGAGTGGGACATGACATGGACCACAACAGAGAATAATAGAGGGGAGAGTCTTGCTTCTCTGAAGAGCCAGGTGTGTGATAAAAACAATGGCCCGATGGTTTAAAAGAACTAAGACTTAAAACCATCTCTTTCTTCAGGCTTCTCTTGCTTTTGTAATATGTTCTTCTCCTGTTTGTCCTATGGCAAGCTGAAACATATGTCTGAAGGGAATATAGACAAACAGGCAAAGATTAATATTTCAAAAAGCCAATTCATCAGAGGATTAATTTGCAGGGAGACCAATCTACCTACGATTCCAAATTTACTAAAAATTCGCTTTAAGGAAAATCATTCATATATGTGAACTTATAACCTGAAATATACTCTTTTTCTAAGAATATTTTCAATAATAATACTAAATGCTAAATGATTTCCGTAAGTTTTGGGTTTTCAACAAACATTTCTTAAAATGTTACTAAATAAAATTATATTCATTAGAACATATTCAAGGATTTGGATTTTGGCAAATTGGCTTCCTGTGAATTGGTTTTCTACAAATTGATCAAGAGTCTTCCAGAGAATGTTTGAGATGAGATTAAGTATTTTCCTAAATAATGTTTCTCTGTTTCCACACCTTCTCCCCCATTCTTTTCACCACCAGCTAGTCTTGTTAGCTTTAGGAACAGGATCCATCTGACTGACTAAGCATATGCACTGGTGAGAGATTTCCCTGAAGGATCCAAGCTGCCTGGGTGTAGTGGAGGACAAGGGGGAGGGTATTGATAGGAAAACTAGAGAAAGAGAAAAATAGGGGTCATCACTTTTATGACTCTGAATGAGTCAAGGAATAGGACTTCCACTTTGCAATACAATTGACTACAGGGATATGGTGGGGCTTGTTGATAAGAGCCATTACAGTAACTTATCACAAGCAAGGCTGTATTCCACATCTTTCTCTGAGGGATATACATCCCCTATATCTGTTGATCTTAAGTTGTGCTCTGTAATAGAGCCTATTGTGATGTCTGCCAAAAAAATACAAATGTCCAGGCCTTACTCCAGACCTACCAAATTTCTGGGGAAATCCTCAGAATGTATACTTTTAATATACATTAGTATACATACATAATGTATATAAAAGTATACATTAAGCAGCACTATTCACAATAGCAAAGACATGGAATCAACCCAAATGCCCATCAATGATAGATTGGATAAAGGAAATGTGGTACATATACACCATGGAATAATATGCAGCCACAAAAAGGAAAGAGATCATATCCTTTGCAGGGATATGGATGGAGCTGAAAGCCATTTCCCTCAGTAAACTAATGCAGGAATAGAAAACCAAACACCCCATGTTCTCACTTATAAGTGGGGCCTGAACATTGAGAACACATGGACACAGAGAGGGGAACAACACACACTGGGGCCTGTCAGGGGGTAGGGTGGGGGAGTGGAGAGCATTAGGAAAAATAGCTAATGCATGCTGGACTTAATACCTAGGTGATGGGTTGATAGGTGCAGCAAACCACCATGGCACATGTTTACCTATGTAACAAATCTGCACGTCCTGCACATGTACCCCAGAACTTAAACATTAAAATTAAAAAACAATATACCTTTAATATATATTAATATGGCTACAAGTCTTTGCTGAGCATACCTGGAAATTCTTGGAAGGAATTTCAGGTAGGCACTAAGTCCCGTTTTGGTGAATGCACATGTTAGAGACTAGAAAATGTACACCCAACTAGCTCAAGGGAAGTAAAGGTTCTGCACTTTTTATTAAGAGGGTTAAATATCAGCTGGGTGAGGTGGCTCACGCCTGTAATGGGAGGCTGAGGCAGGCGGATCACCTGAGGTCAGGAGTTCAGCCTGGCCAACATGGCAAAACCCCATCTCTACTAAAAATACAAAAATTGGCTGAGCGTGGTGGCAGGCACCTGTAATCCCAGCTACTCGGGAGGCTGAGGCAGGAGAATCGCTTGAACCCGGGAGGCGGAGGTTGCAGTGACCCGAGATGGTGCCATTGCACTCCAGCCTGGGCAACAGAGCAAGACTCCGTCTCAAAAAATAAAAATAAAAAAAGATGTTAAATATCTAATGAATTCTATTATAGTTTTGAGAAGGTACCAAAAGATTCAGAAGATTCACAACTTATATAACAGCACAGCTTAATAAGTGAAAACAGATTGCACATCTTTGGGCCTTATGCTTATCCCTTCCAAGTTGATTGGGGTTAATTTCACAACAGACTTGTTTTAATAAAATAGTACTTTTCCTTTATCAAGGGAAAATAGAACAGGAACTAACAGAGCTTACTATGTCAGGCACTATGTTATTTGTTTTATCTATCTCTAATAATCTTCACAGTAACCCTGCATGAGAGTTTAATTAACTCAATTTCACAGATGAGGAAATTAAGCCTCAGAGAGATGAAATAACTTCCTCAGTGTCCCATAGTCTGAATTTGAGCCATGATGGTCTGATTCCAAAACCTATGTTTCGAGGGAAAATAGGTTATACTCAGTACATTTTCTCACCCCTACTCTTCCACTACACACCACATCACATTTTCTCCTAATGTCCTAGCCTCTAATTGGCACTTCTTTCTTCGCTTTTGAATAATTTGCCTGAACTCTGGACAACGTGTTTTATCCTCTCCTACAGCAGAAGTTTCTAGAACATTCTTTCCCTGAACATTCATAAAGCCTTCCCCTTCTTGACTTCTGTGATACCATTCTTCCAGTTATCCCCCCATCCTTTCTCAATATTTTTCCTTCTCAATAATATTCCCTAAATTGCCTCCTAACACTTTAAATGTCAGCATTCCCCAGGGTTTCAACCTCAATTCTATTTTTCAGACTGCATATTTTTCCTGCGCAATCCCTTGTAGTTTCATGACTTCATGTGACACTTATGACTTGGTGATCTCTGTTTTCAGAGAAGCAACTTTCCATAATCCAAAACTATTTTCAGTTGCTTCCAAACCACTATCACCTGTGTAATACACACAAACAAAACTAAACTTACCATTTCCTAACATCCTAACTAGTTTCAATTTCTATTATCCTGTTCATTGTAATCCATGAAGTTATTCAAGCCAAAACTCTCAATTATCATTAAATTCTCTTGCAGTCTTACCCAATATCTAAGTACTCATGAAATCCTCAATCCTAAATAGATCTTTAATCTGTCTCCTCTGCTCCATCCCCATATAATACTGCCCAAGCTAAAAAAAAAAAAAACCCACCTTCCCTTACCTAGACTACGACAAAAGCATCCTAGCTGGTTTCTCTGATTCAATTCTAACCCACCCTGAGGAATCCTTTCTTCATGGTGGTTGGGGTGGGGGTGGGAGGATCTTTCAACCTCTATATAAAATATTTCAATAGCTTCTTATCATATATAAAAAAAATTCACACTCCCTAACATGAATACCAAACCCTTTATTATTTAGCCCCTGCATATTATTTCCAGCTTCATCGCTCATCATCCCTCTTATTTATTCCAGACATACTGAACTAACTGTAGAGCTGGGGTGTCTTTAGACAGACTGACCCAGAAATACTTTATAATAATTTGAAAATCTACCTATCTTATGATTTTAAAATTCCACTTCTAAGAACATGTATACTTGAAGCAGTGGTTCTCAAACTTTTTTATTAGAATTACCTGAAGAGTTAATAAAAATATAGAGGTGGCAAGTAGGTTGAAGGACAGGACTTGGCCTTTGTATTTTTATGAAGTGCCCTAGATGATTCCATAACCTACCAAAGTTTATGGATCACTGCCTTAAAGCAGGGGCTGGCAAACTATAACCTAAAGATCAAATTCAGCTTCTGCCTGTTTTTGTAAACCAAGATTTTTTAGAATACAGCCCACCAATTAGGTGTTGTCTATGGCTCCCTTTATACTACAGCAGCAGGGTTGAATAGCTACAACAAAGATCAGAGATCATACAACTGCAATGCTGAAAATATTTACTATTTATCCATCTACAGAAAAGTTTGCGAAGCCTAGAGGAACACTTTGCACTGAAAGACACATATAAAGATATTCACTGTGGCAATGCTTGTCATAGTGAGATTTTGAAAAATTCATGATGTACGTAAATAGGCTAATTTACGTAATTCATGATGTACGTAAATATACTAAGGATATACACATATAATGAAATACTATACAACTGATAAAATTTACTAGATCTTTATTAACATGAATGGAATTAAATAATGAGTAAAAGAATGATATGCACAGTATGATACTTTTTATATGCATTTTTATACATACAACATGTAGAGAGATATTAAAAATAAACTGAAATAATATATACCAAATTCATGGTAGTCCTTGCCTATGAAAAGGAAACAAAAAGAAGACAGGGAGGAGAATAAAAGGGATCTCAACTTTATAAATTGTTTTCATTAAAACATTTAAAGTCAAAAAGGGACAAAGATCTGAAGATTTATAAATACTAGAATATGGAGTTGTTTGCCATAATACACTCTGTGGGTTTTAACTCAAAATTAAAACCAGAAACAACCTAAAATACCCAGTTATAGGGAAAAGTAATTGAACATTCATATTCCAACACAATGGAACATAATATATCATTGAAAAATGCACATGAAGAGAACATAACATATGAAATAATTGACTTAATTACCCTGATTAGCATAGGATTCAAAACTGTCCATGCGGTAAGGTTATAATTATATTTTAAACAACAATAAAAACTAGCTGTAATCCTTTTTCACTGTTTGTTGGCTGACTTATTTATTTGGTTGTTCTTTTTAATCAATATGTATGCATACAAAAATTACTAAAAACAGAACTGTCTACAGTGGATATGTTTGATTTTATGATATTCTTTTTCTATACCTTTTATTTTCCAAATAATATCAGCTGAATACATGTTGAACGAACATGTATGAATGAATTGAATGAATACATAAAATGAAATGCCTTCACTTTAAATGACTTTGTGTGTGGCAGATACAGCCAACTGTACACTCATAATCCACTCTTCTCTTCTTCCTGTATATTCAGTAAAACACTATATTTCCTAGCCTGTCATGCACACGAAGGTGCCCATATGATACAGTTCTAACTCCCAATGAAATATCAAGGGGAATTACTGGGTGCAGCATCTTAGAAAGCTCTTTGAAGGGGAGTAGACCTGACTGGCTTTCACCTTTACCATTTCTCCTTCACCTACTTCTTTTTTTGAATGATAACGTGAAGCAGCTCAGAAGGCGAAGCAGCCATCTTTAAACACAAGGACAAAAGCCACTCACAAATGGATGGCAGAGTAGAAACTTAGGGGAAGCCTGGATTCCTGAAGGCATTATACAGCCACTGCACCACCCCTGGACTGCAAACCTCATACTTTCTGTCACATGAGGAAAAAAAAGAAAAGAGAAAAAAAAAACTTTACTTGTTTAAACCTTTCTCTTACATTCTGCCAAATGCAACCCTTGATACATCATACTAAAATAAAATTTTAATAAATTACCCCACTGAAAGACACTTAGAAGATAATATAACGTATCTTACCTTCAGAGGAGAAAAGTGAACCTCAAGAAAAAAAAAAGTTGGAGGCACCAACCTATTATCAGAACAAAGACTAAAGCTTCACTCTCACTTATGTGAATAATTTTTTCTAAAATTTTAAAATCACACTGAACTTTACATTTCAAAATGGCTGAAACAGGCGGGGTGTGGTGACTTATACCTGTCATCCCAGCACTTTGGGAGGCGAGGCAGGTGGATTGCTTGAGCTCAGGAGTTCGAGACCAGCCTGGGACACATGGTGAAACCTCGTCTCTACTAAAAATACAATAATTAGCCAGGCATGGTGGCATGAGCCTGTAGTCCCAGCTATTCAGGAGGCTGAGGTGAGAGGACTGCTTGAGCTCAGCAGGCAAAGGCTGTAGTGAGCCAAGATTGAACCACTACACTCCAGCCTGGGTGACAGAGTGAGACCCTCCCTCAAAAAAAAAAGAAATGCTGAATGGTAAATTTTAAGTTATGTATATTTACCACAATAAAAGAGAGAGAAAATTATATTAAAATGAAGTCCACTTTAATGATCTAGTTTAAAGATAACATTTTATACATTTTTGTCAAATAACATATAAAATATTACACATATACTAGTCAACAACGAGTGCCCATCCTTTTGCTACTCATAAGCAAATCTGTAGTTTGAAATTATTCAAAATTAGTATTCAAACTAACACATCAATTTCATAAGTATGTCTGTACAGATTACTCCTAAACACTAAACAATCCACAACAAGGATAAAGAATCGGGAAATTTACAGATGGTATTTGAATTCATACTCTATCCCACAAAAGCAACTAATTTAAGCCCTTTTCCCTAATTGTCAATTTAACAGGAAGCCAAAAATATATCTGCATTACACAATTATATGTCTGAATTTCACAAATATTATTCTTTATATCAAAGAATAAGACTTAGTGTATCTTTTGTCCTTAGCTAAGAGGGTCTCTTGACTGGATATAGGATTGTTGGATCCCAATGCTTTTTGCTTAGTATTTGGACACTTCTATCGCTGACTCCTTGGTTAGATTTCTAATCTCTGCTGCTCAGACACACCCCTCTTGGATTCATGAGTACCAAACACTCATGAAAGCACCTGTCCAGAGAATAGAGAGGACCAGTTCTGTTTATACTGAACTTTCATTCTCTTTCCTTTCTGCTTGGTCTGTGGTCCCACTCTTCGTTGTGCTAATATTTCTTCAGTCCTTTACTGTGGAGAAATATAATTCTCTGTCTCTGGATCTAAATTATTAAATCTCTTAGAGAACCACATTTTCTTCAAAAATAACACAAATACATCAAGGAAAATAAATGTATTTTTTCCAACATGAATATGTTCCAGAGTCTCAGGTAGTAGTTAGAAAACCAATTAAATGCTCCTTAGATATGCCCTAAGGTATTTTACCAAGTCATACCAGCACTTGTTGCTACTCTCCACAAGGGTGGTGATACCCACTCTGTTGAGCTAGGACTGAGCCTCAGTTATCAAGAAGCAGGTAGACAGAATATTTTATATCCAGTAGGTAGTAATAAAATTCTACCTGCAATTAAGAAAAGGCACTAAGCTTAACATAGCCCTAGCAACTATTTCTAAATGCCACAAGAGGGCGATATAACTCTATGACAGCACATGGGAAAACAATTTTTCAAGTTAGAAAAATTCCTGACTTTCCAAGATATGGAAATAAAGGCATGTCTGGGTTGAAAATAACAAGCGTGCAAAAAGACTTATTTCTCCTCAATTCATTATTAGCAAAAACACAGTATTTGTCTATATCTTTCTCTGAAGGTTGGTGGTGATTCAAAAAGCGATATCCATACATGCTCTGCTCTTCAGGACACCTGTGAATATAGCTGGCAACTTAGTGCTCCACCTATAGCTACTCAAAAATTATTTGTTGTTCTTCAAACAGGTCCCTTGAACAAAATAGTTTATTTGGACCTTGCGCTAGTCTTCAAACTTCTCTTTGAAATATGTCTGGAAAAAATAGACATAATTTCCTTCAATTATTCTTTGTGTTTAATCACATTTCTACTCACCACTGGCATTCGTTCATAGACACGAATAGAAGATAGTCTATCTACAATAAATCAAATATGAGCACTTAATGTTTTATCAGTTTTAACTCAAATTATAAAATGTACATATGATTGGTTTTGTACCTGAAGAGTTTCCATGGATTTTTTCCACTTTCTCCTTGAGATAAACAATTTGCTTTTCTAGTTCATCATTTAATTCAAGTTGTGTCTCATAACGGGTTTTCCATTCACTACCTGAGTAAAAACAGGGAGAAACAATCGAGATCACCCCACCACCTCTCATTTATTCATTAAAATAACATTATGAGCTTGATCTTACTCTATTACTATATTTGACTTTATTGGCAATACAGATCAACTAGAAGGAAATAATTATTAAGTCTGTATTTCTGTTAGTAAGATTTTCCAGATTGCAAGAATTAGACTCACACTCAGGCTACCAAACAGCCAAACCTTATCACAACTACTGCAATTCCTCTTCTTCCCTACTTCCCACCCCCTTTTTTCTTTTACTTCTTGTGCATCCTTACAATGAATTCAATTAGAGGGAATATCAGGACATGTTTCTTTCCTTGGAACTTGAAATACCCATATATATAATATCCATATATTTCATATATGATATTTCATATACATATCCATAAATATATATATTTCAAGTTCCAAGGAAACTTGAAATACATATTTATATATTTATATATTTTATATATGTTTATGTGTATATAAAATATCCTAAACATTACTAACCTATCCAATGTCATGTTCATTTTTTTTCCTTTGAAAGCAATTCTGAAGTCTGCTTAATAACTATCACTTACGTGTCTGCCGTGTGTAAAGCACACAATGCTTTACATACATTAAGTAATTTAATCCTCATTTTAGAAATGTAGTCACCTATTTTACAAAGATGAGGAAACCAAGGCTCAAAGATGTCAATGTCAAATAACATTCTTAAGATGACAGAGCTAATAAATAAGGGAACCGGGTTTTTAATCCAGTTTTATCTGCCTTTGAAATCATATCCTCTTAACTCCTAAGCTGAAGGAACAATGTACATTTAGCTATCTTCTCAGGCATTTTCTCTTAACCTTAAGCAGTTTTCTTTCACTAAACCCTTTTAGCTATTAAAGTCAAAGCATTTTTCTTATGTCTGGGGAAAAAGAAGAATACAGCCTAAAATTAAAAGGTCTTTGTTCAGATTCAAAGCCCAAAGCTAACTTTTTCGAGTCTTTAAAGTCAGGCTTTGTAGAGGGCAAAAAGATGGCTTCTTTTTCAACTTTAAATGCTCTTCACAGGTCTGAAATAACTGCTGCTACATAACAGTTAGTGGAAGAGTTAAGGAGAAAGAGTATTAGCACATACCACTACCAACCTCCTCAGCCCTGACACAGGTCTCCCTTACACCCTCATCTCTATGCAAATGCGGTCTACCAAAGGGGATGGAACACCCTCCCATACTGAAACTGAAAGTCATTAACCCAAAAGCTTTGGAAAGGTACAAGAAGAAAGGAGAAGCCCTGAAAGACTAAACATTTACCCAAAAGATACAGTAGAGCTCAACTGTATGGAATCATCTTTATAACTTGCTACCTAAAGTCTCCCTTTGTCATGGTATCCCCTTTCCTACCATGGTAACGGATTCTTCAGAGCAAGATGAGAATGGTTACCAAAAAATTAAAAATGCAATTTATTTTTGGCACATCTGAGTACAGTTTATAAATTTTGACACCATTTTATTTAAAAATATTATTGACTTTTAAGTCAATCATCAAATTTAATTATCAAATATAGACAAGCCAGCCAGGCACAGTGGCTCACACCTGTAATCCCACCATTTTGGGAGGCTGAGGCTGGTGGATCACTTGAGGTCAGGAGTTCAAGACTAGCCTGGCCAATGTGGTGAAACCCCGTCTCTACTAAAGAATACAAAAATTAGCCGGGCATGGTGGCAGGTGCCTGTAATCCCAGCTACTCAGGAGGCTGAGGCAGGAGAATTGCTTGAACCCGGGAGGCAGAGGTTGCAGTGAGCTGAGATTGCGCCACTGCACTCTAACCTAGGTGACATAGCGAGTCTGCATCTCAAAAAAATAAAAATTTTTCTCAAAAAAAAAAAAAAAGATAGATAGATAGATAGATAGATAGATAGATAGATAGACAGACCGACCTATTAGTATACAATCGTAACCAAATGGAATCCGGCTGCTTGCCACTTACAGAGTCCAATTAATAAGAGCAAGGTCTGGAAGAAAGTGACTTTATTAACCCCAACATCAACATGGGACAACACAAAAGACCCAAGATAGACACCAAAACAAGACACACAGACCTTGTAACCAGCACAACTCCTGCATGCCTCCCATATTAAGTTTCCCTTTGAAAGCCCCCTGCCTTTTCCCTAGAAATTGGACATGGTTATTTTGGATGGGAATCTAGCCACTTGTCCATTATTAGTTTTGGTCAATGAAGTCACTTTCTCTCTACTGGACCTTGCTTTTGTTAACTGAACTATGCAATCAGCACTTACAATTGCTGGTTACAATTTTAGTGTCCCGTATGGTGAGTGCTGTATGCTCCAGGGCCTGAGCCTGCCAGTCTGGTTTCTATCAGATGGGGCATAGGGCCACCTGTGAATACTAGTTGCTGATGGCTAGCTGACCCATGGCTAGGATATTAGGGAATTTCCCAGCAGCTGCCAAGAATCTTTTGTCTTAGGGATCCTCTCTTTTCTTCCTGCTATGGTGTCTGCTACCTTCAATGCTTCACTGGTGCAAAGAAAGTGACCTCTGGAGAAGCTGACAAACTATGGAACTAGGTGCATTAGTCAGAGTGTACCCAACCACCTTCTGCCTCTTTTGGGGTGTCGCTGGGGCTCTGCTTTATTTAGACTTGGCTGCCAGTGAAACTATATGAGCATTTTATGCATTGGTTTTGTTTGTATTTGCTGCACCCTTGGGCCTTTGCTCAGTTCTGACTCAGTTGCCTGGGGGAGCCATTTGAAACTGAAATGAGGGATTTCGGAGTCTACACAGCCCCTTAACCAGGGATTTGTTTGGATGCACACCACCTGTTTGTCCGTGTGTGAGATCTTTGTGCACCCTGATCTCTTTCTCTCTCTTTCTCTCTCTCTTTCCCCTTTTTTCCAACTTCATCATCCTGATTATCTCAGAAGCCATCTACAGCCCTACTCTTCTCAGCCAAAACCACCCTTCGCTCCCTCTGGCTGGAAACAGTTTACCTTGACTGGTGACTTGAGGAAATGGGAGGGATTCATCCCACACCCTTCAGTTCTAGGGTGCTGAAGCTCTCCCTAAGAGGAGATAAACAAGAGAGGTAGGGGTACTGTGCAGTGGCTGGAAGGCTCATAAACCTCCCTTCCTTCTTTTCTCTTTCCTCTTCCTGCCCATAAAACCTGACCTCCTTTCTCCTCTCCACTCCTTTCTTTTTCTCTTTTCCTGTTCAAACCAGGAAACCAGTACTGAAGAGAAAAAACAATTTGCAAAATCCTGGCCCCTGATTTTGTCATCCTCTTTGGGACTGCAGCTGATTACATATGGTGCATTTTTGCGTACATTTTAAACTGACGGGCAAATTACAGCAAGAAAAATTTAGAGCTCAAATAGTTAACCTGAAGCTATAGAGTTAAGTAGAGTCTTCTAAAGCTATCTTCCCCTCTTTTCTGCCTGCTTTAAATCTGCTGTTACTAAGCTGCTGGTGCTAGGACTCATTTATGATCTAACTAGAATGTAAACACTGGAAAGTTGTTTGAAACTGAAAATAAAAAAAACAAGGGTAAAAGCGGTTTAAAAAAACTGCCATAGAGACTCCTTTACCCAAAATTTTGGTTCACAAATTTCCTTGGATTACCTATTAGGGCAAATGAAGTTTGGCCATATGAACAGGTTCCAATTTTGTCAGAAAAAGAACTTGAAGCCAGCTATCTTTTGTAGGTCTGTGAGTTCGTAATGCTGTCTCATGGCTGGAGTTCCAAGGTAAAAGCTATTGGTTATTTCTTTGTGCATGTATGTATACATGTTTAGATATATTTATGTAATATTCATGTATTATGTTCTGTGTTGTGTCTAGCATGTTATCAAACTGGCTTATAAGTAAATGAGTACTCAAAAATTAAGTCCAAATGCTTTTCAAGTGCATGTGAATTTTTAATAAATAAAAGTGGTTTTAAAATTATTGATAAAAATAGAAAGGTCTTCAGAATTGTCCCCATACATTTTTGTCTAAGTGGTTTTATATTTGTATCAGTGTGTATACAAAGGTGTCAAGGGTTGACATAAAGGTTCTAAGACTTTAAACTCAACCAAAAACAGAATAATCTTTGTGTATTTTTTTTTTTACAAATTAAGACTAACTTAGTTCAATGAAACAGCTAAATCTTCAGAGTCATCAGCAAATACATTTAATTTTAAGGTTCTTAATTAGGTGCTCACCATTTAGTGTTCAGATTTTAAAAATGGTTAATAGGGAAATAACTTTATTTTTTATTTTTTTTATTTTTTTTTGAGATGGAGTCTCACTCTGTCGCCCAGGCTGAAGTGCAGTGGCGCAATCTTGGCTCACTGCAAGCTCCACCTCCCTGATTGACACCATTCTTCTGCCTCAGCCTCCCGAGTAGCTGGGACTAAAGGCGCCCATCACCATGCCTGGCTAATTTTTCTGTATTTTTTTAGTAGAGACAGGGTTTCACCATGTTAGCCACCAGGATGGTCTCGATCTTCTGACCTCATTATCCGCCCGCCGCGGCCTCCCAAAGTGCTGGGATTACAGGCGTGAGCCACCGCGCCCGGCCCGGAAATAACTTTAAATAATGATTAGTTTTGTGTAATATCTCAGTTTTCAGAAGTAATCTAGATAAACTATTAAGAAATGGAAAAGGTGAATACATGTAAATGAGATAAATGCTTGTAAGTGGACTTTTTGTGTAATTTAAAATCTTAAAATTATTTTGAATTAAATAATAGATGCTCCAATCCAATAGATAATAATTTGATTTCTGGGACATTTCCAATTAAGAAAAGATTATGATATGGGAAAACATATTTCTAAAATTGTAGAATGGTTTCATCCAGAAAATGCTAACATCTGATAAACAGTTCAGGATTTCTTGCTTCCTAAGTTTTCACTAAAATTTAAGGTTACTAAGAATTCTAATATATAATTCTCCAAGTTGTGTTCTCATTTTTTAAAAAAGAGTAATTTAAGTAATTCAAAGGTTATTTAAAAGTTATTTCTAAAAGAAGGTAAAAAAGAATCAGTGAGTAGGGGAGAGAGATATAAAGAAAGTTGTGGATACAAAAATGTATTTATAATAAAAAAGTTATAAAACAAGCAAATAATTTTACATGAGAAAGATTTTATATCGTAAATTCTTATCCTAAAATAAAATGGCTAGTTATTCAGAAAACAGAAAATTTTAGGACAAGTCAGAAAGTCCAAGCATGTAATAAATGGTCTATGTAAGTTATGATAAGGTTCATAAAAGGAAAATTACAAAAGCTATTTTATATATTAAGTTGGCTATAATTAGAAGGGAATTATTTTTAATAGTCTTTCTAAGATTGATCCCCTATCTTAAAACAAGGTTTTCTTAAGGTATTACTTTTCTCTTAATAAAATTACAAGAGATTTTTAAAATTTTAGAACCTGTTTCTTTTAAAAACTTCTCAGAATCGTATCTCAGAAGTTCAACTATTGCTGTCTCACTGCTTTCAGCTTTTTCTCCCCCTGAGAAGGTCTGAGATGACAGCTCTCTCCTTCAGCTTTTAAATTAGCTTCTGTAACTTTTTTCCTCTGGTTCCATTGTTGTGGCGTGATGCTAAAATGTTTTATCTTAAAGGTCTAGAAAAGCAATATTTTCCTTCAGTATAATTTGATTCTGTACTCTTGGCTTTCTTGATAGATGTAAATTTTTCAATGTAATCAAGAAACTTCTCATGCAGTTACTAAGAACTATGTATTCCTTTGCTATACTCATAATCCTGAACACATTCTTCCTGTGTCTGATTAAATTCAAGAATATTTTTCATCAGGTTTAACTTCCAGGTTGTCTAAATAGGCTTCCTATAAGGAAAAGTAGTCACGCTGCAGGTTTTTCTTTGCCTTTCTGGTAACTGGCGTAAGAAATAACATTTTGCTTTTTATCAAAATAATTCATATGTTGTCTTCATTAGATTTTTAACTGCTTAGAAAAACTGAGACCTAAAAGGCTGAAAGTTGTTATATGCATGTAACCTTCTGTATTGCCTTTAAGTCTTGCAATGATCATTTTGGTTAAATTAGTAACTATTGGTTTACAATGACCTGTGGATCTGTTTTAATCAAATGTTTTGAGCCCTTTAACATTTTTGAGAAACATCTTCAAAGTTGAAACAAAAATTAAGTCTCTGGCTTATTGCTGATGTTTATCAAAGCTATAAAAGTTAATCACTGCAAGGTTATAGAATCTTTTTACAGCTTCCAGTCAAGTCATGGACTCCAGTGTCACCACCTCCAGCCCCTTAAAAAAAAGGTCCTTATCAGGTGTTGTTAACTAATCCTTGTGCTATGAAGTTACAAGGCTTTGACTCCTGGGTACACATATCTCATCTAAAGAAGGCAGTGACTCCTGCCAGTATCTGACAGCAAATCTAAGTTAACTGAAGCCCCATTTTTAGATCTGGGCAAAGATGACAATCATAGTAAACTACTTTCATGAGACACAGGGACACGCCTATACCACAAAAAAATTAAGATTCTCTTAATAATTTTGCCTCTATCTAAAATAATATAATTTATTCTGTGCCTAAATAAATAGATACTAATTTAAATGTTTAAATTTAGTGCCTAAATTGATACTAAATAATTTAAATGTTTAGCTACCTATAAGTTTCCTTTCCTGTAACTGTCAGAACTAGGCAGGGCTTATGACCTTTTTGTTTGAAACACTGCTAATACTTTACATTTTTTTTTACCTCCAGAATTTGAAACTATTCAATCCCTCCAGGCCCAGGGGCTATCGCAGAAGTGTATCATTGTAAGGGCCAGATTTTGAGGGATAAAATTAATTAAGACCCTCCAAATCAAGGACAGACACACAGATGCCTAAACAGCTGAACAATATGCTTGTGTTTTGTACAGCTAATTGCTACAAGTCAAGATTACAGTATCTCAATGCAGAGAATTTATAGATAACTCAACTTTATAATCTTATTTTTTGACTTTTGGTTTTTGGCTCTTATGTTGCCTAAAAGGGGTTTTAAAGATTACTGAATACCTGCTCACCTCCACTCCCATCTGGTCTAAAACGTTTAATTGGATTTAAGTCTTTGACTCTAAGTTCCTTGGCAACAGGGGTCCCACTGAGAGGCACGATGGACCAGGGGCAAGTAGCCACACCATCCCAGAACTTAAGTTAATAAAAGCTTAGCTATGGATACTATCTCTGCATACCTTGACCAAAAAAGGGGGAATATAAACTAAAAAAAAAAAAATCCTAAGCCCCCTCAACAGACTGAATGTATCCACCTCTTGGCCAAAGGGAATCCCAAAGAAACCTGAAAAACTAGTTCAGGCCATTATGAGAAGTGGAGGGTTGGACATGCCACACTATACCTTCCCCCAATTTGGAGTTTAGGCACAAATGACCAGCATTAACATTAAAATAGAGATCACATAAGAATGACAAGACAGACTCTTTGTAGCAATAAGACACACACTGTTATGTTTCACTTACTAATAAAGTCTCTCAGAAGCTCAGCAAACATGTGTTAATGCTGCAAAGCTTTCCCAAATTCATTTTATTCTAGAGTTTCCTGTATGAAATCTCTTATGTTAAATAAGTAAGAATTTGGACTCAACAGTTATGCCCTTATAGTTATAGTCTTCTGTTATCTCTTCATACAGGTCCTCATATTTCTGGTCAGGAATATTGTCAGATCTTTTATGGTTTTGGTTGGAATTGTGGGTGGGATCATTTAAAAACCCTATTTTCTAACTGGTTATTGCTGGCATTTGTTTTTTTAAATAAATATTTATTTCATTATTGTATCCAACTATTTTCTAATTCTTTATTAATATACTAATCTTTATAATTGTGTCACTTCCTCTCTAATAGCTATAACTCTTATTTCTATTTCATATTTTATTGCTTAATTAGAACTTTCAAAAACTATATTGCATTTTAATAATGGCAGCAGGCAGCTTTGGTATTTTTTCCCCCAAGAATGGAAATGCCTCTACTATTTCATTGTTAAGTATTATGCTAGTTTGAGATAAATAGAAGTATTCTTTTCCTTGTTTTGAAAAACAAATGGAATTTTATTTTTAAAATTTTAGCATTTACTGAGGTGATTTAAAAAAATATATTGGATTTATTAATATATTACCCACTAGCCAAAGGTATTTGGGCATAGAAACCAGCCTATAAAAGCCTCAAAGGAGAAATCCAGGATGAAGATGTAAACTTGTGTGTTGTCAATAAGTCTTTTTTTTTTTTTTTGGATGGAGTCTCGTTCTTGTCATCCAGGCTGGAGTGCAATGGTGCAATCTTTGCTCACTGCAACCTCCACCTCCCGGTTCAATCGATTCTCCTGCCTCAGCCTCCAGAGTAGCTGGGATTACAGGCACCCACCACCACACCTGACTTATTTTTCTTTTGTTATTTTTAGTACAGACACAGTTTCACCATGTTGGCCAGGCTGGTCTCGAACTCCTGACCTCAGGTGATCTGCCTGCCTTGGCCTCCCAAAGTGCTGGGATTACAGGTGTGAACTGCCGCATCTGGCCTCCATTTTTCAATCTATAAAACGGAGGTAATGATATTATTTTCAAAGGGTAGTTGTGAGGTTTCAATTTTTTAAAAAAATGTACTTAAAGCCCTACACAAATATTAATTCTTCTTGCTTAAAAAAAAAAAGTCACCGGAACATTTTCTTTACCATTTTCTTATTACTAAACTTTGTTGTGAAATTCAAATTAAAACATAAAACCAAATTTTCTACATACAGTTTCCTATGAATCCTAAAAGGCTTCAAGAGGTGACTTTGAGAATATAAAGCTCTTTGGAGTTGGCTGTGTTTACCACCTGCCTAAAAATTAATCCAGTGACAAGCAAGATCAAACAATAAGCAGATGAGAAAGTAGAAATAAAAACTACTCTTTTGAAGGCTTTTGCTGTAAATGGGGCAGGGACAGGGGATGCTAGCTGAAGGGGAAAAGTGGGGCCAAAAGAAGGCTATCATTTGTTGTTTAGATAAAATAAATTCAGCATGTTGGTCTGCTGTTGGGAATGATCCAGTAGAGCAGGGAAAACAGACAGTGTAGGGAAGAGAGGGCCATCACTACAGTGATATCCTTGAGCAGGTGCGAGTAGGTAGGATCTACTGCACAAAGGGAGGAGATAACCTGAGACAAGAATAAGGACAGATCATTCATAGAAACAAGAGGGAAGAGGATGTGCAAGGGTGCAGGTAGATGGGTAGCTCTGTTGGTAGAAACACATAGAAGTCCTCTTCTGATTGCTTCTCTTTTTTCTTTGAAAGAAGAGGGTAAGCTCATTACCTGAGAGTGTGATTGAGTGGAGAGGTGGTAGAGGTTTGAGAAGAAAGCAGAAAGGGTGAAAAAATTATCTGAACAGTGAATGTACCCCTATTTGTCACATGTGCGCATATTTCCAATAATAAATTCCTTTTAAAACACCTTTAATATTGCCCCACTGCCTTCAGGATAAACGTAAATTGATTAGCATCATGCAATCTTCTTGATTTATCTCCTTCATAAACTTTAACCTCATCTCCTAACGCATTCTCATTATGACCTATGTTCCATTTTTATCAATTACTTAGCATATTCCCCAAATGGCTTTATGTTTAATGCTCCTGTGGCAGACTGTATTTTCCAAAGATGACTGCCAATAATATATCCCATCCCATGTGTTGCTCTGTAATGTGACCTTAAAAGCAGTCTACCTCTCCAGTCCCTTGAATCTATGACTATTATGACCAACAGAATACAGTGGATATACCCCTGTGCCAGTTCTGGGAGTAGCCCTTGACTGGCCTGGCAGTCTCTACTTATGTCTTTTGGAATGCTTGCTCTTGGGATACATCCTCTTGGAACCTAACCACCATGCTGTGAGAAGAAAAAGGTACAAGAGGCATTTCTGACAGGCAGCCCTAGCTGAGCTTCCAGTCAAAAGCCAGCGTCAGATGTTAGCCATGTGAATGAGTCATCACGGAATGACCAGCTCACTTGAATCTTCAGTATACCTGATTGCAACCAGAGACCCCAATCAAGAACCATCCAGGTGAACCAACCCAGTTAATCCGCAGAATTATAAGAGACAGTTTGTTGTTTTAAGCTCCTAAATTATAGGGTGATTTGCTATGTAGCAAAAGACAAGCAGAAGTGTTTTGAGTGTGATGTGGTAGATGGCAGTTGTATTACCATTTACTGAAGGCATGGTAAATAGATGATCTAGGATCAAGTCATGGCTCTGCCACTACCTGGCTATATTACCTTAGAAGTTATTTAAATTCCTGAATTTCATTCTTCCATATATGGGGATAATAATAACTACCTCACCTGACACAGTCCCTGGCTTTAAAGGAGTAAATGTTTCTGCCCTTCACCTTAGGCCTTACTTTTGGTCCACTAAGGAAAGAACTTTCTCTCCTATCATTCTGACGTTTTCTCTTTATACCCACATACTAGCTCCTTCTTTTGAGAACTGCTACAACTTGTTGAGCCACATTTTACTACTGGGCATAGTTATTGCATGTGTACCTGTGAGCATGCCTTCTGTTTTTCCTGTAACTGGGTACATGAGGAAGTTCCAGTTACCCTGCCAACGCAGCTACTTGATAAGTACACTTAGAGCCTGCCCCCAGAGACTGAGGCTATATCTAAGATACAGATATGGAGATAGAGGAAGCTACTTCAGCCTTGGGACAAAGTAGTATTCTGCAACCAAGCTTTAACAAAGCACTGGGTACTTATAGAAAGTGGCATTTTATTTCCCATATGGCCACTAATCCTTTTTGTTCATAGCTCCCCAATTGATGAAGAGTATAAATGTAGCAGGACGAGCCACAGACAAAACCCCTCAGACACCAAGTTAAAGAAGGTAAGGCTTTATTCGGCCGGGAGCATCAGCAAGACTCACATCTCAAAAAACTGAGCTCCCCGAGTAAGCAATTCCTGTCCCTCTTAAGGGCTTAGAACTCTAAGGGGGTCTGCATGAGAGGGTTGAGATTGATTGAGCAAGCAGGGGGTACGTGACTGGGGGCTCCATGCACCGGTAATTAGAACGGAACAGAACAGGACAGGGATTTTCACAGTGCTTTTCCATACAATGTCTGTAATCTATAGATAACATAACCGATTAGGTTGGGGGTCAATCTTTAACTACCAGGCCCAGGGTGTGGTGCTGGGCTCTCTGCCTGTGGATTTCATTTCTGCCTTTTAGTTTTTATTTCTTGTTTCTCTGGAGGCAGAAATTGGGCATAAGACAATATGAGGGGTGGTCTCCTCCCTTATAAATGCCCACCCTGATAATCCTAATAAACTCCTCCTGTTCTTTAGCATTCAGTTCAAGCAATGCCTGTTCTGGAAAGCCTGTCTTTATTAACTCACCCGAATTCTGTTAGGTTTCCCTTCCCTAAGTTTTCATTTATCCTTACATAGAACTTATATGACTTCTCATATCCATATTCTGGTTTGATACTTTCTCCCAATAGTCAATGAACCTCTTTAGAACAGGGAAAACAAAGGTCTTCCATTTAAAGTGTTGACATATGGCAGGGTCATATCTTGCATACCTTACAAATTTTAAGGATATATGAGTGTGTAGGTACACAACATCCTCTACACCAAACACACATTCTTCCAACAACAATAGCTAAAACCTAGATACGGATTTTAAACATATCCCAAACCTAGAAGTTAAGATATAAAGAGTGTAACTTGAGGTGAATAGAAAACTGGTGATATTTATTTAATAAAGAAATAATATATTGATGTCATGTAACAAAGTTTTTGCTAATTAATGAACATTTTGAACTTGAAAGGTAGAAAAATAATTAAATAGTAATAGGTTTGATATTCTGAAGTATCAGTTTTAAAGCCTCTATCATAAACTATCATTAATGTGGCCAAAAAGCAATACTGAAATGTTGGTACTATTATTCAATATATGGAATTTAATGCACCATAGATATCCTGGTAAAACGAACAATAATTATACAGGAGTCACAAATATAAGTATTTACTTATATACCTTCATTGTCAGTATTGAGTTTGGCTTCCAGTTCCGTAATCTTGTGTCTTAGTTCAAATATTGAGAGTTGCACTGCATCCCTGTTATTTAAAATATTTTTGTTGATTATAATTCAATTAAAAATAACATCAGAAAAATAATACATAGTAACCCACTACTACTTCAGGAACAATTTACTATGACACATTATTTACTGAAGGACTGGTTAAGAAATAAGACTCAGGCAAAGGAAGGCTTCCAATTAGTCAGTTCTAGGACTCAAATATGCACTAAAGCTCAAAGACCCCCAGGCAACCATTGGAAATCTTTTATTTATTTTTATTTATTTTTTTGAGACAGAATCTCGCTCTGTCGCCCAGGCTGGAGTGCAGTGGTGCAAACTTGGCTCACTGCAACCTCCGCCTCCCGGGTTCAAGCAATTCTCCTGCCTCAGCCTCCTGAGTAGCTGGGATTACAGGCATGCGCCACCAAGCCCTGCTAATTTTTTTGTATTTTTAGAAGAGACGGGGTTTCACCATATTGGCCAGGCTGGTCTCGAACTCCTAACCTTGTGATCCGCCCAGCCTCGGCCTCCCAAAGTGCTGGGATTACAGGCGTGAGCCACCAGGCCCGGCCCTTGGAAATCCTTTATTTTTAACTTAAATATCATCCTAAAGAAGTTAGTTACCTGGTTTTTCAGAACCAAGCAAATTAGGCACTGCACATTATTACAGAAAGGCATACCTAGGGCAATACATAACAGCTGACAAACTGAAACAAAGAGAAAAAAACAAACACTAATTTAAAAGGTTAGCTATTTAGGGCATCAGTAAATAGAACATTATCATATGACAGGGCCATTTATTCAATAAATATTTTTGAGTGCCTATTATGTTCAAGGCATTGTATTAAATACGGAAGAATTCAGTGAAGAGTGAACAGAAAAATAGCAATAGCGGCAGCCAAGTTCCACTGGATGCGTATCACAAGCCAATGCTAAGTTCTTTATAGTGCATTTCATTCCAACCTGGGAACAACTGCAGGAGGTATGAGATGACTATTTGTATACCAGTCTTAGAGCTGAGAAAACTGAGGATTAAAGAGGTTAATTAACTTGTCTAAGATTGCATAGTTACTGAGTGACAAGAGATGGGGTTTGTGTTTTTGCAGGACTGCCCTCAAGTACTTGCTCTTATTCTCTACTTCCTCAGAATACACAGAACCTGTCCTCAGAACGCGTGTAGTTTGGTAGCAAAACAAGAAATAGACAGGCAATTAAAATACTGTGACTGGAGCTACAATAGAGGAAAACCCAGAACCCTATCTAGGCACAAAGGAGAGTCCAATTCTCACGGGACTTGTGGATGGAGTTGGGAGTATGTCCAAAAAATACTTTAAATGTTTCAAAAATTTAACACGAAGTACGAATACTGTTTTCAAAAAGCATAAAGGAGGAGTAACAGTTTTACTAAATGTCATTTTATGAAGTTCCCCTTAAAGGGATGAAAGAAAAAAAAACCCCGTATAACTAAATAAAATCTTTGTAATTTTAAGCAGAAAACCTGGATTTATGGAGACATCAAAACCAAACACAACTTTTGGCATTACAGTATATGGGCAAAATACACGCCATATGATTGGATCCTTAAGGGCAGCACATCCTACCCCGAAAGCTGCCTACTTACAATACCAAAGGCTTACTCAAAGAGGCACGTCAATCTTTCGCATGGAATACTTTTGGAACCCAGACCGAAGTGCCCAGGGGTTAATCACGGCGCCGGTCTTACAGCACCCTCAGCGGCTTCAGGCCTGAGACTCCGCAGGTGAAGGCTCGGGGGGTGTGGACGGGACCCCACACCGCGCCGCCCCCCGACTCACTTCTTGCGGATTTCTTCCAGCAACTGCTGTTTCAGGCGGTTGGTGCTCACACCGTCGAAGTTGTAGTTTCTCTCTTCCTTCATAGTGTCAGGCCAGAGACCTCCCGCGTCTTTCCCCTCAGCACCTTAGAGCACAAGACATTAAGGGCCACCCAGAAGCCAGTACGGCACGAGGCGGTGAACCCCAACCGCCCCCAGGTCGCACCTCCCGCGCCTGCCCGCAGAGGCACGTGGTGACGTCATAAAGCGATGCCCGCAGGCGGCAGGGGGTGGGGCGAGGGCAGCCGGGGAGACTGGAGAAACCTACTCTGTGCGGTGGAGCGACCCTGGATAACAGCTCCAGGGACACTCCTTGCTCAAGACGCTGGGGTTAGACGTGCTCCGGCTACACAGCGGAGTGTCAGGGGGCCAAGAATATCCCTCTCCTTTTTCTTCCCTCCTGCTGGCTTTGGTTGCTTTCCTAAACATTGCCCCGGTCGGCAAAGTCGGCTTCACTCTTAGCCCTTGTTAGGGAAACGCTGGATCCAAGAGTAGCTGCGCCCTTCTTTGCTTCAGTTGAACAAGCACCAGAGTCGCTGATTTGGCAGTGTCGGAGCGGGAGGAACTGGTCTTAAAAGGTACCTCCTGAACTCGGGAAGACTGCTAACCCTCCAGATTATTGTTTTGCATCTGTGTGCTGTTCATGAACATACCTCAGAGCTGCTCACTGCAACTTGAAATTTCATTATATTTTTAATCACAAAGTTTGCATCCTACCCTTGATACATCTGTGTTTCCTTGACAAAAAGAGACAAACTCTGTAAAACATTTGAAGAGATTTATTCTGAGCCAAATGAGTGACCAATGGCTGGTGACAGCCCTCAGGAGATTCTGAGAACACGTGCCCAAGGTGGTCAGGGTACAGCTTAGTTCTATACATTTTAGGGAGACATGGGACATCAATCAAATGCATATTAAGATATACACTGGTTCCATCGGGAAAGGCAGGGCAATTGGAAGGGATGGGGGACAGGGGGTGGCTTCCAGGTCACAGCTAGATTCAAAGATTTTCTGATTGGCAATTGGTTGAAAAGTTACTAAAGACTTAGGAATGTCTTTAGAAAATAAAGGGGTTGTGGAGACCAAGGTTTTAGTGAGAATGGGATAATTGGTGTGGAAAACACAATTTGGTGTCAGAAGTGTTGTGAATACATAAATAGTTTTCCAATTGAGTTTCTGGATGAGATTAACATTTCAATTGGCAGACTGAGTATAGTACATTGTCTTCCCCAATGTGGGTGGGCCTCAGCCAATCGACTGAAGACAGAATAGAACAAAAAGGCTGACCTCCCAGGAGTAAGAGGGAGCTCCTACAGCCAAACAGCTTGAGCTGGAACACTTTTCCAGCCTTGGGCTCAGACTGGGACTGCACATCAGTTTGCCTGCATCTCCAGCTTGTCAACTGCAGATCCTGAGACTTCTCAGCCTTCATGATTGTATGGGCAAATTCCTTATAATAAATCTTTTATACACACACTCCCTATTGGTTCTGTTTCTGTGAATTACCCTAATATAGGAGGTATGCTTATCAAAATTTTGTCTAGCTGTTAAGTCTGAAAGGGCAACTCACAACCAAGTAAACAGAATAGAATGAAGTGAAAAGGCCTAGATTATGTTAACAAATCCAAATGTACAGAGGATTTCTTTTTTGAGACGGAGTCTCATCTGTCTCCCAGGCTGGAGTGCAGTGGCACAATCTCAGTTTACTGCAAACTCCACCTCCTGTGTTAAAGCGATTCTCCTGCCTCAGCCTCCCAAAGTAGCTGGGACTACAGGCACGCACCACCATGCCTGGCTAAATTTTTTTGTGTATTTTTAGTAGAGATGGGGTTTCACCATATTGCTCAGGCTGGTCTTGAACTCCTGACCTCGTGATCCACCCACCTCTGCCTCCCAAAGTGCTGGGATTATAGGCATGAGCCACTGCACCCGACCCAGAGGATTTCTTAAAAAGATCTGTTAGCAGGATCTCACTGTGGGAAATTAAGAGCAAAGGCAAGCAGAAAACAGGTTTGTCAACAACTACAGAAACCACAGATTTGTGTTTCTGGCAGAGATAAAGGAACTGAATTTACCCTCCTGCCTGAAACAACTAAAAAACTAAGAGGAACAAAAAAGGAACATTGAACATCAGGCAATAAGGGACAACGATCACCAAGAGATGAGACACAAATGAGGCAAGCTCCCAAATTGGCCTGGGCCTGCCAGGGTACAAAGCAGAAAGGGAGAAAACAGGCAGAGGCTGGTGGTTGCCCTAAGTTGAGGAAACGGAGTTTCTCTAAGAGTCTAGAGAGAACAAGGCAGCTAGACTTTGCAGGGCAGATATTGGAGGGGAGAGCTGCGCAGGGTGTTCCCAGACCAAACTGAGGGTTGGGCTGCTATTTCTTGTGACCCAGTAAGAACATGTAGATGAACTGGGGAGGAAGAGAGTTTTTATTTCTGGAACCAGTTACAGGGAGAAGGCCTGGAAATTATAACCAGACCAACTCAAAATTACAGTTTTCCAGACCTTCTAAGCTATATGTCTATGTGTAAGTGTGCACTCATCTATAGACGTAAGTGGTTAACTTCTTATAATCTACAATTAAGGTCTTGAGTCCTGAAGACCTTCCTCTGGAGCCTCAGTAAACTTACTTAATCTAAATGGGTCCAGGTGCTAGGGTGATTACCCTTGTCTCCTGCTAAATCAGGGAGGTTTGGGGATTCCTTCAGACCCCCAATAAACTTGTTTAATCCTAAATGGGTCCAGCTAAGAATTCCTTCTTTTTTTTTTGTCATGCTTTAAGACCTAGTTCTTGGTGGGCTTTTGTTACATTCCAGCCTTTGTATAAGGGCTTTGGTTTTTTTAGCTTTTAGTATTTAACTTAGCCACTCAAGTCAGTACTGAAACAGTTGTTATGGAGGCCTGTGTTAATGAGACCTGGCCTGCCACAAGGTACACTCTGCAGCAGAATACTGATGAATGCACACACATGGTGGGGCAAGTACTCAGGCTGGGGAAAGAACCATCACAAAGGATTAGAGGGGAAATCCTTACAGTTTACAGAGGTAGGAATAATACCTGCCACCACCCACCAGAATGGAAAACCTCTGAATTCACAGGGCATCAGGTACACAGAGGATTTTGATTTAGGAGTCGGAAAAAACACTAGCCCTAACAAGTTGAAAAGAAAGATCCAAAAGTATCCAACTGGTTCTAAGTAACTTAATCCCCTCCCAAGACAAAACTCGAGAATATTTATAGGAACACAAAACATCCAGTACCCAATAAGGTAAAATTCACAATGTCCAACAATATCTTTAGTCTTGTTATGTTGCCCAGGCTGGTCTCAAACTCCTGGACTCGAGAGATCCACCCAACCTCAGCCTCCCAAAGTGTTGGGATTACAGGTGTGCACCTCTGCACCCAAGGTAACACTATTTTCTTAGGGTATGTTAGAACTCACCTGTAAGTCCATCTGGGGCTGATGTTTCTTTGTGGGAAGATTTTAAACTCCTTATGGAACTTGTTTAATCAGCCAAAATACTCTTAAAGAATTTGGTCGAGGGAATTGAGCCTCTTGCCCTAACAATCAGTAGGGCTTACTAATTTACAATGATGACAGTGTGGGACTGGCACAGGAACAAAAGAAATGACAGATGGAACAAACGTCTGAGCCCAGAAACACTCATACTTGATACATAGAGAAAGACCTGTGGGAAATTACTGAAGAAAAGAACTATTCAATAAATGGGGGTTAAATAACTGATTATCTACGGGGCGGGGGAGGAGGGGAGGAATTAGATACCTTACATCTTGCACACATATACACAATTCTCAGTAAACACCTAAACATGAGAAGCAAAATTGTCAGCAGTGACAACAGGCAAATTTTACAGTAGAGGGAAATGAATGGCAAATGAACATGAAAAATTACTGACCTAAGGTCAGGAAAGGAGGTCAAGAAAACACAAATTAAAATTATGAGATACTTTTTTATATATGCTACATTAACAATAAAAACATTGCAAAGGGAAGTACTACTCAAGAGAATATCATCATTTTGGAAAACACCTGGCATTATTTTGCAAAACTTGACAAGCCAACAACTCCACTCTTACGTATAAAGTCTCTTGCGTATGTATACCAGGGGACAGTCAAGGATGTTTTGAGTGTACTGTTTCTACCAACAAAAACTAAAAACAAATGTCAACTGACAGGAAAATGAACACTTAAATTGTGGTATACTCACACAGAATACTATAGAGCAAGTAAACCATCCATGCATATAAGCGCAAGAATGAATTTTAAACATAAACTCAAAAAAGCAAGTTGAGTAAGACTTCACATTCAGACACTATATGTAGAAAGCTTCAAAAAATGAAACAGTATGTTTGGAGAACATACATGTGTGATTAAAAAACGGCAAGGAACAATAAAAAATGACGTGGGGAAAGAGGTAAGAAAATAGGAAGAACATACATATATGTAATTGGCAGCTTTCCATGTCTTTAGGTGTGATGAGTTTTTAAGTTGTTATTCATCAAACCTTACAAGTAATATACAATTTTATCTATGTATCAATCATTACACAATATAAAAAAAATCTATAGAAGATGCCTATCTCCTAATGATTCAGTGAATGGTGGGAAAAGTCCATTTTCTATAGTCTAAGGCAGCACACTTTTTCTGCAAAGGGCCAGAGAGTGAATAAGTTAGGCTTGTGGACCATATACTCTCTGATGCAACTATTCAACTCTCACGTTGAACTAGACAGCAGCCATAGCCAATATGTAAACAAATGGGTAACGGCTATGCTCCAATAAAACTTTATTTATGAAAACAGGTGGACATCTGGATTTAGCCCATGGAGGATATTTGCTGACCTCTGGTCAAAGCTAACTGTTTAAAGTTTACGTTCCATTATTTGCCATTCCATTTCTTTTTAAATTTTTATGGGTACATGGTAGGTGTATATATTTATGGGATACATGAGATATTTTGATACAGGTATGCGATTTATAATAATTACATCAGGGTGTATCTACTGCTTCAAGCATTCGTGTTACAAACGTCCCAATTACACTCTTTTATTTTTAAATGTATAAAAAGTTATTGTTGACTGTAGTCACCCTGTTGGGCTATCAAATACTACAACTAATTCGTTCTAACTAACTATATTTTCGTACCCATTAATCAACCTCACTTCCCTCCCCATCCCTTCAATGCCTCCCAGCCTCTGGTAACCATCATTCTACTCTCTATCTCCTTAAGTTCGATTATTGTAATTTTTAGCTCCCACAAATGAGAATATATGAAGTGCCATTCCATTTCTTAAACAAAGCATAGACCGTCTGTAAGCTATTTACCACTTCACTTTTATTTCCATTTTAACAACTAGTACATTATCCTTGGCCTTAGGAAAAGCCTCCATCAGTTCTATGTGTTGCCAAAATATAAGCTCATGTGATAACGAGGTCAGGCAATTCAGAGTTTTTTAATTCATAAAGTGCATTCTTCAGACAGCTTCAAATAATGTCTAATTAAGTAGCCACTAGAAGATCAGAAATTATTAGAATGGACTGCAGCTATGAAAACTAATACCAATCTCTTAAATTCAATAAACAAAAATTAAATACCATTAGGTATTTAGTTACATAGTTTTTTAGCCTACGTAAGTAAATAGGGCTGTGAATAGTCTGCCTTCTGCCAAAGTGGAAACCATAATGCCTATCCACCATGGATTACGTCTAAGGTTTTCATATTCTTTACCCTGATTATGAATAGAACCTTTCCTTTTTAATAACTTGTCTTTTAATATAAATTCCAATGACCAAATCCCAGAATAAAAATGTTTACCATTAGTAAACTCAATTGTTTATATATTTTTTTAACCTTTTGGAAAAACAGAAGCAGATATGATAAAATAATTTCTTGAAGTAATTTTTTAATCCAATTAAGCTGATAATAATCACTTCAAATTTTAATATAATACAATCATGTTCCCAAATTTCCTAGGCTCATAACAATACAGTCTCAATACAAAAGACGTAATAATCTATTTTTATTCATTTTAAATCAAAGAGACCATTCCATTTCCTAACAAACAGGTAAGTTACAAAAGTAGTCCCTTTTACTTTTCATCAGTCTTTCCCTGTTTTGAACAAGTCTTTTTGAGAATTCTTAGTTTTAGTTTTTGTTTAGCTTACACACTGAAAATTTTGAGAAGCATCTAAAAAAATCCACAATTAGTGCAAAAAGAGGGGACAATACTTTAAGTCGTTCCTTCTATAAAAAGAATTAAGGTTACTAAATGCCAATTTTTAAGCAAATATATAGTTTCCTATTTGCCTTCTGAAAGCAGATATAAAAATAGTTCAATATTAGGTTTAACAAGGTTTGAACAACACATGTACTATTAGCTTTATTTTACCTGCAAAAATATTTTAGCTACGCTTGGAAAAAAATAAACTTGAGAATATAACTTCACATTTCTAAGGCCAGATGCAAGAATACTTATTCTTTTCCTTTTAAATAGAAGACATGCCATAAAATTTATGAAAGTTAATTTGTAGGAATGAATACATTTAAAAAATACTGGTTAATCTGTGAGGAATTCCACATTTGCCTATTTAACAAAATTTCATCCATTTCATAAGGCTTTGGTATAGGTGATTCCCAGCACTTCATCATTTATCTTTCTTCGCCTCCTTTACTTCCTTCGTCTGCTCATCCTTCTCCCCTCTCACGTTGACATTTGCTGCTCCTTCTTGATTTTCCCGCTGAGAATTATCAACTATCTGATAGTCCTCAAGGAGAGAGTGTCCTGTTTGTGTTGCAGTTTTCTTCACCATTGCTTTGATACCAATGTTGTTAATATTGTAGGCAGTTACGCCAACATTGACCGCAGAATCCACCGCATGGTGGGTAGCTTCTCCTGCATTATATCCGTATCTTTAAAAGAAAGATTAGAGGATATACAATGAAACGATAAATATAAAATAAGGTCTTCTGAATTAGTATTAAATAAGTCAAATGATTACTGTGTTACCCCTGAAAGCAAAATTAAAGCTTAGGTTTCAATTTAATTAATAACTTAAAACACAGTAGAGAATGAAATCACACTCTGTGACAAAGCAGTATTTTCTCCTTTAGTAAAAACAGTGTGTGAAAAGAAACTCAGACTAGCTGAGAATGATGTAATAAAGACTGTCAAGTAAAAATAAAAGTGTAAATTATAATACAGGTCATTAATCAGTCATTATTTCTTTTTTTAATCCTCCCTTTCTAGAAATATGAGGGAAAATATTCACAGAAGCAACTAATCTAGAGTCACGTAAGTAGTTTCAAGTTCTACCTTAACCAGACTTTGGCTATGTCTTTTAATTAGGGGAATTTGAGTTAATCTTTAAACAGAGATTCTATGGCATTCTCCCCTGCATCCCACTCTACTGCACACTCACTGGCCTCCTTGCTGTTCCTTGAGCCCACCAAGCACTCAAAGGCCTTAGGACCTTTGTACTGGCTGCTCTCTGCTTGGACTTCCCATAGCTCTCTGCCCCACCTGCTTCAAGTTGGCTCAACTATAATCTCATTATCTAACCTGTTTCAACTGCCTTTTTCCACATGCCCACCTCCACCTCTTGATAATCAATTCCCCTTTACACTGCTTTTTTTCTCCCATAACTTACCACTTTCTACATACTACAGAACTTATTAATTATCACTGTTCATGTCTTGCTTCTCTCACTAGAATGTAAACCCTATTGGAGAGAAGAATCTTAGCTTTGTCCTTTAACATATCCTAAACATTGAGAATAGTGCCTGATATTCAATGAATAGTCACTGAATGAATGAAATCAGTAATTCCTGCCCTATCTGCCTCAGAGTTTTTTGAGCATCAAATGCATAGCAAGTGCTTGGGAAATTATAAAGCATATACAAAAGAAGTTATTATTGATAATAATAATATCTGCATTTAATACTATTTCTATGATAAAATACAATTTGAGGTCCTATACAAGCACACCAAAACACATTTCCCTACTGTTTTGTTTTACTCTTTACCCCATTTTGGTAACAGGCTTTTAAAGCTTTTCTTGTCCACAGATTTCCCCAAATAGAGGACTGTTTAAACAACAAACAAAACAAAGAGGCAAAAGTTTACATTTTCTCCAGGACACAGTGAAGTTTCCTAGATGCTTTATGACCTATATCTGGACATCTTATATAACACTAGATCTGCCTTTTGAATTAACAAGTCCTCTATTACTAAATAGCCTGGCCTAGAACAGTGGTTTGTGATCCCACCGGCTTGTTTGTGCTTGGCTTTTTTAACCCCAGTGTGAAATAATCTTACACTGCCCCTAAATGATGATTCTATTCTGTCCTTTGCCTAATGTTAATAATTATATTAGAGCTAGCACACAGCAGAGCCTAGTCTGTCAAACCTTCCAAGTCTGTACTACTCTTAATTGGTGGCCTTCTCACCAGTCAACAGACAGAAAAGGTTCCTACAACTGCTTCGGACAGTCCCTGTTATGCAACCCCTCAGCATTCCACAGGATTTGCTGATGGTGCAGGAGATGCACCATTGCTGATGGTGCCTTCTCATTGTCAACCAAGCCCCAGTAACAAATACTACTGTCAGGTGGTAATGGCTGTGTCTATACAAAAAGAAAGATATCAGCAGTTTCAGCACTGAAAAACAGTGACCGTAACTCTTGGTGGAGCCGGTTTCCCTGAGGGCTTATTTTTCCAGAACCATGTGAGCTACAATGAAGTGACACCATAACTCAACATAACTCACAGTCATGTTTTCAAGTATAGGAAATCCTCCATATTCACAAACTTCCACTTCTGAGAATTTGGAATGTTCCCTATTCCACTGATACAGTTTGATACCTCCAACTGCACTCATATTTCTGTATGTAACACAGTTCTAAAAACTACATTGTCTTTAATAATGTACTAAAAATGAATTTGTTTTGGCACCTTGTTAATTTTGTCTGTTTTTCTATGCTATCTCCAATGTCAGTAGCAATTCCTATTAATTTGGGAAAAAAACCCAGAATATTCAGAAAACTAGATTCTAATGCCAACTATGCCAGTAACTAGCCATATGACCTTGGTCAAGTTTCTACCTCTTTACATATCATCAACTTTCTCTTCTTTATCTCAAAAAAACGATGTATATGTGTGAAAGCAGTTTTAAAATTCTAAAATACTAAACATGTATTTTTAAATATACTATAAAACGGCTTTTCATCAGTTGTATTTATTTTTTAATATATCCTCAACTATCACTCCTGCTTTCCAATATGCCTTAGAACTAGTTTTCCTAATAGGCATCTATTCTTTTCTTCATAAATAACTGTTTAGTCCTTTTCTTCAGATTCAAACTATACTGCTATAAACTCCTAGAAAGCATATGTCTGGGAGGAAGTTAAATTTATTTTTGATCTCTTATTTTTAAACAAATTTACTTTAATTAGAGCTCATTAAGTCGGATTTTATATACTAACACTACCAATTGAAAAATAATAAAAAATGAATGTGAAGTAGGCCTAAATAAGACAATGAGATTCAAAACTACAATTGAACCAGATTTTTCTGAAATTTCTCCAATGTGTTCAGTTATACAAAACTGGTTTTGGGTAATATGACACCTGTCATTGAAGTTACCCCTTCATCCAGTGCAAATTTAGGAGGAATTTTAATTAAATTTCACTAAACAAACCAATAAATCAGCTACACTTAATTATAGCATAGTACCAAAAACCATAAAACAGTAAATTTTCTACAGGAAAAAAAGTCTATTATTAAGCTTATGTTCCACAAATATATATTCAAAGAAAATACTGCTGGGGAAAATAAAAATAGATCTAACTATCAAAGCTATATTATTATTCTTTAAACACTTTAAAGTGGAATAAAAGAAGCTTAAAGGTGAAACTTAAGCTTCATATGTAGAAGAATGATGAGTTATTGAATAGGTACTATACCGCAATTAAGTGTAGCAGGTTTATAGTTACTTATTGTTTTTCATTATTCCTGTATGTCTTCACATCCCCAAATATAAGACAAAAGTATTAATGTAACTGACAAAAATAAACTGAATCTTAATGAATAGTTTTTATGCATTTAGCTAAAAATTTTAAGAGTATAGTTATTTAATCCTCTGTACTGGCTTATCCACCTGAAATCAGATAAGGAAGTTTATATAATACATTTGGTTTTCTCCCAAGCATAAAATTAAAGGACATTTAAAATAACTATTTTGGAGAGCAATTGCTTATCACAGGCAATTAAGAACACAAATTTCCCTTATTATACTACCATCAGTTCGATTTGAGTACTCCACAAATGGTAATTCTATCAAATACTTTTTGATAGTAAATTTAAATACAGAAGAGTGTAAATAAACCTAAGTGTATGTAAACAAATAAGAACAAAATTAAACAAAGGTACAACAAGCTTTTCCATTTCTTCAGTTCTATCACTAAGTTATTACTGGTTCAATACTTTTAGTTTCTTCTCTTAAAAGACATTTTCTACTTTGGGCCAGATTAGCTCCAAAGGTGAGAAACAGTATTACTTAGGTAAAATCTTTTATTCCCTACTGCCTCTCCCATCCTTCTAAATTTCTAATAGCAGAAACTAAATTACTGCTAAGACTGAATCATCCTCATAGTTAGAAATACAAAGCTACTTAACCAAATTCTCACTTACCTGGTTTTTATTTAAATTCCATGAATCTTTGGAAGAAAGGATAAAAAGAATAGCAATAATACCATAATAGAAATAAATGAGCTGAGAATCACTGTTAAAAATATGCTATTTATCATATTAAGTTCTCATTAAGGACCAGAAGTACAAAATCTACATTAAAATCCAGTATTTCCTAGTTATGTGAATCCCAAACTTTTAATAAGCTAATTGTAGTTAGGTAAGTTTTTTTTTTTTTTTCATTAGAGTAGGCCATAAAACAAACCCAAGAAAGCACTTCCTATTTTCTAATATGATAACCTAAAAATAACTCACTTTTGGCCTGAAAGGCATTTCTGAATTTCTCCTGTTCTTGCTACAAATAAAGAACTATTTTTCTAATTATGACTGATCCAAAGTAACCTCAGGGTCATAAAACAATGAATGAATATTAGAGTTCAGTGCCACAGGTGACAAGAAGTGAGTTGGAAGACTTGAGTTTCATATTTCTATCAGAAGAATTTGAGATCTATTGTATGTTTTATCTCTCAACTCTTGGTAAAACTGATGCTCTGGCCAGGTGTGGTGGCTCACGCCTGTAATCCCAGCACTTTGGGAGGCCAAGGTGGGCAGATCACGAAATCAGGAGATCAAGACCATCCTGGCTAACACAGTGAAACCCCGTCTGTACTGAAAATACAAAAAATTAGCCGGTCATGGTGGCGGACACCTGTAGTCCCAGCTACTAGGGAGGCTGAGGCAGGAGAATGGCATGAACCCAGGAGGCGGAGCTTGCAGTGAGCCAAGATTGCGCCACGGCACTCCAGCCTGGGTGACAGAGCGAGACTCTGTCTCAAAAAAAAAAAAAAACAAAAACTGACACTCCAAAATGATATGCCACATTGCTTTGATTTGATTCAAAGGTATGTATGTCCCAGAATGTAAACTAGTTCAGCCACTTTTGGGAGATATCTCAAAAAACTTAAAATGGAATTACCATTTGATACCCAAAAGAAAATAAATTGTTCTATCAAAAAGACACATGCACTCACATGTTCACTGCACTATTCATAACAGCAAAGACATGGGATCAACCTAGGTGCCCATCAACAGTGGACCGCACAAAGAAAACATGCTAATATATACACCATGGAATACTACACAGCCCTAAAAAATGAAATCATATCCTTTGCAGCAACATGGATGCAGCTGGAGGCCATTATTCTAAGCGAATTAATGCAGGAACAGAAAACCACATGTTCTCACTTATAAATGGGAAATAAACACTGGATACTCATGGACATAAAGATGACAACAATAGACACTGGGGATTACTAGGCGGGGGAGGGAGGAGGGGAGTGTGAGCTAAAAGACCATCTATTGGGTACTATGCTTACTACCTGAGTGATGGGATCATTTGTACCCCAAACCTCAGCATCACACAACAAATTCTATGTAACAAGCCTGCACATGTACCCTTTAATCTATAATAATAGTTGAAATTGTAAAAAAAGTAAAAATAAAGCAATTCCTATTTCCTATCTTAAAACAAACAAACAAATGTATACATGCCCCAGACAGAGCAGATCGAACCAATTAAGGATGGAAATTAAATTAGCACTGTAGAGCACAGGTTCTGATGACAGAAACACTTGGTTTATATCCCAGCTCTACTACTCACTAGGAGAGTAATCTTTAACAAGGTATTTAACTTTACATTTCGATTTCCTCATCTGCAAAATGGAGATAACAGTGTTGAAAATTAACTAATACATACGAAAAGCAATGATCACAGTGCCTAATACAAAAGTATGAACTCAACTAAATGCTGTCAATAAGTGGATAATTAACATAAATAACCACGAGTTGTGAATACTATCAATATTGCTCTCCTTTTTTCTTTCTAAATAAATAGTAAGATCCAAACTAATTCAAGGCTAAGAAAGCAACTCAGGTCCTTCATACTAGATTTATTTTTTAGACCTTGATTCTTCTAGTATTGTATAAAGAAAGTAGAGTCAGGTAGAAAGAATAAGGAGCTAAAAGCAGAAGACCCTGCTTTACTCTCACCTTCAATACCACTTGTATAAATTTGTTATATAGTTGCTGCTTCAGCATTTGTTTTTAGGCCTGACGTAAGTTGCTTGAAACCTAGTTGTATCCCACCACCTTTGGCCTAGTTAAAACTTCCCCCTCCCCCATGTGGTTGTCTGCAATACAATATACTTGTTTCTCATCTCACTGACTCAAAACCCAACACACCCCCACAGCTGCTGACCATGAGAAAATCCAATGGTCAACACTAGAGTCATGTAAAACTAGAGCCATGTAAATGTTCCCCTGTTCACACTTGTTTTCTTTAAACTAGTCAATCCACAGGCCCCACTGGAAAGCCAAAGGAAGAACACCCATAGACTTTCGTGAAGGCAGTCACACAAATCACCTCTCCCTTGCTCGTGCTCCCTGTTCACCCACCCTCGCCCCACCCACTGGTTGAGCACTCTGCTATCTCCAGACTTCCTGTTGGCCCTCGTGCATACCCCTCTTCTCTCAAGGGTCTGTGAGTAGTAAAAAGTTTCTGTTATTTCGTGTGTTTGGTTGTGCTGCCTTCTCTGTGTGTCACCTGACCAGCACACCCAAACCTCGCTCTCCTCCTAGTCAGGGTCTCCTAGAGAGTAGCTATCTTAGTAGGAATAAACTGGACACAGGTCAGAAAAGAGCCACAAGGGCATCTGCCATAAACAAGTTCCCTGAGAGAGGGACACCTGGTCATGGGTGTGCCATGATAAAGAAGTATCCTGTGAAAGGCACACTGAAAACATTCACAAGATTTTTTCCTCTTGAGCCACAACACAGCAGGATTAGAATTTATAGCCACTCCCCAGAGACAGACCTTAAGGCCAAATAAGAAAGCAATCATGACACTAATCAGGTGAGTTTGTGCAAATCATTCGTTTCTGTTTGTCCATTTCTTAATATATGAAATTGAAGATATACCATCTACCCATTCCAATACAAATGTAGAGTGGTAATCAGAGTCAAGTAAGATGTGACATAATTTTTAACAGTCTCTATACTGAGTGGGCTAATATTAACATGGGGTATAAGAGTTTAATTATAATTCAAGTTTTTTCAGGCAGATATCACCCATCAAAAACATGTAGTCAGTTAATAAGGTATATAGAAATTCCAGGCTTTTAAAAAAAATAACCTTATTCTTCACAGTAATGATGAACAAATGTTTATAATGATTAGTAACATAAAGCAAAGTGACAAGAATTCTGTTATTATACTAGAAATACTATTATTCTCCCTATTTAAGAAAAGCAGTGAGTGAAAAAAAAAATTTTATCAGATACTTAATAAAAATATCTTTACCGTCATGGATTTTTACAAATGCTACAAGAGATTTAGTCGGCCAGGCATGGTGGCTTACGCCTGTAATCCCAGCACTATGGGGGGAGGCTGAGGCAGGCAGATCACCTGAGGTCAGGAGTTCGAGACCAGCCTGGCTAATGTGGTGAAATCCCATTTCTACTAAAAAAAAAAATTAGCCGGGCATGGTGGCGTGTGCCTGCAATCCCAGCTACTTGGGAGGCTGAGACAGGAGAAATGCCTGAACCTGGGAGGTGGAGGTTGCAGTGAGCTGAGATCGCGCCATCGCACTCCAGCTTGGGCAACAAGAGAAACTCCCTCTCAGAAAAACAACAACAACAACAACAAAACAGAGATTTAGTCATTAAAATAAAATTCAACTTACTTGTATCTGACAGTTTGTACAGTTTCTGCTGAAACATTGTTAACGATGCATTTAGCTGCACATTCCAATCCTTGCCAGACAGTTGAAAATCCTGTAAAAATAATATTTAAAATGATGTAAATCTAGTCCAAAGCAAACGGACCTTCATAGTTAAAATTCTGGGCCCTTTGTTACCTTGAACACTACTCGCTGCTACAACCATAGCACCGTCCAGAGGAGATTTCCCATCTTTGTCTTTTTTAAGAGATTCTGGAACAAGTTTGCTTCCATGCTTCTTGACATGTGGAGCTAGTTCTTTTCCAACACAATTTGCTACAGTGCAAACTCCATCAACTAATATGACCATAAAAAAAGAAAACTTAGGAAAAATATATTATTCCCTTGATTTTTACCACTCATCTTGCAACATTCTTAAATGAACATCTAAATTGTTTTACTATATAATGTTATAATTTCTTCTTAAGGATATGAAGCTTAGAGAGGAGGTCTCACTATCTTGCCCAGGTTGGCCTTGACTTGTACTCCTGGGCTCAAGTGATCCTCCTGCCTCTGCCTCCTGAGTAGCTGGGACTACAGGCATGAAGCATAGACTGGTTATTTTTTAAATGAAAGCTTTTGTTTGCTTTAAAGCTGTGCTTGCAGAGCCTGCTGATGTTTATAACCTTGCCTCTCAGATATACATGTTCTTGCACTTCTGCTTGAGAAAACCAGCCACCTTTTCTATCTGACTGTTGCAATGCAAGATTGGTTGGTACTTTTAGCTTATTCCAGCTTAGTGTATTCATATTTTTCTATTGATAAATATCTCAGTTATCTCGGTGAAATAAGAGTAAAGTGTTTAATTCTATAAAAGTAAACAATCCAAAATCTGATTCAAAAAATACTAAATACCAAAAAAGATAATTTTACTAAATTTAATGGTAATCCATTAAGGTCCTATCTACCCACCTAAAAACACCAAATTTCAGTGCTGTGATTCTCTAAGAGCAAGGAGTTAGAAGTACATTGCTTGGGAGGGTTGGCACCAGAATCACTAAGTCAGCTTTTCTCAAACAACAGATCCCTCCCTCTTGACCCTCAACTGCTAAGCAGTAAACTGCTCTCCTTGAAAGAATGTGTCACATCCCTTAGAAGGATTCAAGGATTCACATCCAGTCATGCTGCATAATGATGTTTTGGTCATTTCAGACATTTCATGGTCCCATAAGATTATAATGGAGCTGATTAAGTCCCACTGCCTAGTAACATCACAGCCGCCATAACATCATAGTGCAATTACTTTGTTTTTAAAATAAATTTAGTGTGGCCCAAGTGTACAGTGTTAAAAAGTCTACAATAGTGTACAGTAATGTCCTAGGCCTTCACATTCACTCACCACTCACTCAGTGACTCACACAGAGCAACTTCCAGTCCTGCAAGTGACACTTCTGGTAAGTGCTCTCTACAGTTTTTATGCCATTTTTTTATCTTTTATATACTGCACTCCTGCTGCACCTTTTCTATGTTTAGATGTGTTTAAATACACAAATACTTACCATTGTGTTACAATTTCCTATAGTATTCAGTACAGTCACATGGTGTATAGGTTTGTACTTAGGAGCAATAGGCTATATCATATAGCCTAGGTGTGGAGTGGCAACGTTTAGGTTTGTGTGAGTACATGCTATGATGTTCACACAATGATGAAATCACCTAATGACACATTTCTTAGAACTTACCTCCTGCGTTAAACAATACATGACTTTACATTCAGAACTCTTTTTCAAAGATACACACATTCTCCTCTCCAACACATCAAAACAACCCTTTAACCAGTTTCTCAAACTTTAATGTGCAAATAAGAATCACCTAGGGATCTTGTGAAAATGCAGATTCTGAATCAGTAGGTGTGTCTGTCCCTAAAATTCTGCATTTCTAAGGATCCCAGATAGGACGATGTGATGTTGCTGGTCCGCAGGTCTCACTATGAATAAGAAAGAGAAACTGCTTTGTCCTAATTCTTTATTCTTGAGATTAAACCATCTAAATGAACATGCAGATTAACCCTGGATTAAGACATTATTTTAAATATAACTTTAAAGAAGTAAAGTTATCCAGAATTACTTTACCCAGGAACTGACTGACTTTTGCTGCTCCTCCTGTAGCTTGCTTCGCTATATAAAGTCCCTTGGTGACAGCTGGACTAACTTCCACGGGTTTTTCTTCTGGTTGAATCCGCTCTCGGAGTTTAGAAGCACCTTTCTGGATTGCTTTACCAGTAAACTCAGCACCTTTGACTAAACCCCAACTCACCCAGGAAGCACCTTTTTAAAAGAAAATTTAAAATTGCACAATATTAGGGCTAATTATGCTTTTGAACACTTTAATAAATAACATCAACCAGAAAAAAATAAAAGGAGTTTCATATTCAGATGCTAAATGTGCCATGTCATAAACTTTCAAGCTAACTTTATACCTGCAGTTTTCTTCCTGAATACTTAGTGACACAGTTCTGCGTTACTCTGTGCTGCCACTACCTAGTACCTAGGAGGCCTGAGATTTAGTGGCAGCTGATAATTTCTGAAGATGACCACAAACAGTATCTCTATATGTTACTTACCACAGTATATTATTGTTAGGTATTAATTTTTAGTTTTGGTGCCATTAAGATAGAATTTGGCCAAAGAACCCAGATATTCTTGTTCTTTTTGCCTTAGGCCAGGCAACACTTTTCCCCATGAAATCTTGAGGGAGAAAGACACAAACATCACAAAATGGAAACCAAAGAAACTGCCTCTCAAACACCAAGGCAGAACTCTTACTTTCTTTAGGCTAAAAGCTTTAGTCAGGGGGTCCTGTTCCTTCCTGAATCCTAAACCCAAACTCTTGGATCTCAGCACCGTTTAGCTTGCTACACATACCTGAATGACAAAAACATGAGAACACTCAAATGCATGAGAAGAGAAAATCTAAAAGAAGAAGAGTGAGGCCCAGATAATTTGGCCATTTCTCATGACAGTGGGCCCTAGCCCTTTGCTTTGCTTTGCTTATGTTCTCGCAGCTTGAATGACAGAAGGGCTCACCAGAGGAACAGAGGGATGGAAGGGCCTTCTCTAGTGAGGACAAAAGGTCCTCAGCCAGTGGAAATGTGGGGAAAGGAGTGGGAGAGGGATGGGAAAAGAAAAAACATGTAAGAACAGTGTCCCCTAAGATGGAAGAAGTATCACCCTACTCTGCAGATACTTTCAATTTAAAATATTTCTTTTTTGGCTAATACTTAACAATGAGCTTTCAAAGCTGAACATATGAAATACTTAATTATGTTCTCTCAAGGTCTGTGGCATGGTTTTACATGATTACTCCAGCCCATGAATAAGCATCCAGCAATCACGTGAAAACCACAGCAGTTTATTTTAAAATGTTAACAATGAAAAGTGACATGTAATAAATAATTAGAAATTTTATGTTTCTCTTTCTGTTTTAGTCAACATCTCTACCTCCAGCTCCAATGCTACCCCCACTGTCCTACCTGACAATCAACTTCTGGGGAAGTGCAGGATTCAAACCCAAGCAAACAGGCTTCCATAAACAACAGAAGACTTGAAGATGCCCATTTAACAAAATTATCTTTTTAGATTAACTTATAGGTTGAAAAAGTTTTAAGAAGAAACCAGCTGAACATGAAGACTGAGAAATCATAAAATAAATGACAGTGAAACAAAGGAGACTATAATCCTATAATGAAATTATAAGAAATAATAGGGATGAAGTCAAATGATGACTGAGAAAAATAAATGGAAATGAGATAAAAAGTCACAGCACTAATAATGAGAAATACTAGATGCAAATAATCACATATCACCATGGAAGTATACAGTATACATAAATATGTTAAAACTGTAAACACTGCAACAGAAGATAAGGAAATGCAATATTTCATCGGTAGCTATGTAGATATTTTAAATGGCATGTACAATGCCAGATATAGATTGATTCTGTTCATGTTTGCCTCCTATGCACTGTATTAATGCTGCCATATGGCAGACCATGAACGTTTGCCGAATAAATGAGACATTGGCAGATATTAAAATTCCCTAACTCAAACCTAACTACTACAGCTTGTGGGACACTGTCCACTTTTACTGAACTAAAGAAAGCTACCATTTACAGTTGTTATTAAAAACAGAAGTCACTGACCAGGTGCAGTGGCTCATGCCTGTAATCACAGTGTCAGGCCTCTGAGCCCAAGCCAAGCCATTGCATCCCCTGTGACTTGCACATATACGCCCAGATGGCCTGAAGTAACTGAAGAAGCACAAAAGAAGTGAATATGCCCTGCCCCACCTTAACTGATGACACTCCACCACAAAAGAAGTGTAAATGGCTGGTCCTTGCCTTAAGTGATGACATTACCTTGTGAAAGTCCTTTTCCTAGCTCATCCTAGCTCAAAAAGCACCCCCACTGAGCACCTTGCGACCCCCACTCCTGCCCGCCAGAGAACAAACCCCCTTTGACTGTAATTTTCCTTTACCTACCCAAATCCTATAAAATGGCCCCACCCTTATCTCCCTTTGCTGACTCTCTTTTCAGACTCAGCCCACCTGCACCCAGGTGAAATAAACAGCCATGTTGCTCACACAAAGCCTGTTTGGTGGTCTCTTCACACAGATGCGCATGAAATTTGGTGCCGTGACTCGGATCAGGGGACCTCCCTTAGGAGATCAATCCCCTGTCCTGTTCTTTGCTCCGTGAGAAAGATCCACCTACGACCTCAGGTCCTCAGACCGACCAGCCCAAGAAACATCTCACCAATTTCAAATCCAGTAAGCGGCCTCTTTTTACTCTCTTCTCCAACCTCCCTCACTATCCCTCGACCTCTTTCTCCTTTCAATCTTGGTGCCACACTTCAATCTCTCCCTTCTCTTAATTTCAATTCCTTTCATTTTCTGGGAGAGACAAAGGAGACACGTTTTATCTGTGGACCCAAAACTCCGGCGCCAGTCACGGACTGGGAAGGCAGCCTTCCCTTGACGTTTAATCATTGCAGGGATGCCTCTCTGATTATTCACCCACGTTTCAAAGGTGTCAGACCATGCAGGGATGCCTGTCTTGGTCCTTCACCCTTAGCGGCAAGTCCCGCTTTTCTGGGGAAGGGGCAAGTACCCCAACCCCTTCTCTCCTTGTCTCTACCCCTTCTCTGCTTTTCTGGGGGAGGGGCAAGTACCTCTCAACCCCTTCTCCTTCACCCTTAGCGGCAAGTCCCGCTTTTCTGGGGGAGGGGCAAGTACCCCTCAACCCCTTCTCCTTCACTCTTAGCAGCAAGTCCTGCTTTTCTAGAGGAGGGGCAAGTACCCCAACCTCGTATCTCTGCGCCCCAATCCCTTATTTCCGTGCCCCAACCTCTTATATCTCTGTGCCCCAATCCCTTATTTCTGTGCCCCGACTTATCTCTGTGCCCCAATCCCTTATTTCCGTGCCCCGACCCCTTATTTCTGTGCCCCTACCCCTTATTTCCGTGCCCTGACCCCTTATTTCTGCACCCCATCCCTTATTTCCGTGCCCCGACCTCTTATCTCTGCACCCCAACCCCTTTTCTGGAAGGTAAGAACCCCCAAACCCCTTCCCTCTGTTTCTCTGCTCTCTCTTTTCTCTAGGCTTGCTTCCTTCACTATAGGCAACCTTCCACCCTCCATTCCTCCTTTTACTCCCTTGGCCTGTGTTCTCAAAAACTTAAAACCTCTTCAACTCACACCTGACCTAAAACCTAAATGCCTTATTTTCTTCTGCAATGCCACTTGACCCCAATACAAACTCTACAGTAGTTCCAAATAGCCAGAAAATGGCACTTTGAATTTTTCCATCCTACAAGATCTAAATAATTCTTGTTGTAAAATAGGCAAATGGTCTGAGGTGCCTGACGTCCAGGCATTCTTTTACACATCAGTCCCTTCCTAGTCTGTGCCCAGTGCAACTCGTCCCAAATCTTCCTTCTTTCCCTCCCGCCTGTCCCCTCAGTCCCAACCCCAAGCGTCGCTGAGTCTTTCTAATCTTCCTTTTCTACAGACCCATCTGACCTCTCCCTTCCTCCCCAGGCTACTCCTTGACAGGCCGAGCTAGGTCCCAATTCTTCCTCAGCCTCTGCTCCTCCACCCTATAATCTTTTTATCACCTCCCCTCCTCACACCTGGTCTGGCTTACAGTTTAGTTCTGTGACTAGCCCTCCCCCTCCTGCCCAGCAATTTACTCTTAAAAAGGTGGCTGGAGCTAAAGGCATAGTCAAGGTTAATGCTCCTTTTTCTTTATCCCAAATCAGATAGCGTTTAGGCTCTTTTTCATCAAATATAAAAATCCAGCCCAGTTCATGACTTGTTTGGCAACAACCCTGAGAAGCTTTACAGCCCTAGACCCTAAAAGGTCAAAAGGCTGTCTTATTCTCAAAATACATTTTATTACCCAATCTGCTCCCGACATTAAATAAAACTCCAAAAATTAAATTCCGGCCCTCAAACCCCACAACAGGATTTAATTAACCTCACCTTCAAGGTGTACAATAATAGAAAAAAGTTGCAATTCCTTGCCTCCACTGTGAGACAAACCCCAGCCACATCTCCAGCACACAAGAACTTCCAAACGCCTGAACCGCAGCGGCCAGGCGTTCCTCCAGAACCTCCTCCCACAGGAGCTTGCTACACGTGCCGGAAATCTGGCCACTGGGCCAAGGAATGCCGCAGCCTGGGATTCCTCCTAAACCGTCCCATCTGTGTGGGACCCCACTGAAAATCAGACTGTTCAACTCACCTGGCAGCCACTCCCAGAGCCCCTGGAACTCTGGCCCAAGGCTCTCTGACTCACTCCTTCCCAGATCTTCTCGGCTTAGTGGCTGAAGACTGACACTGCCCGATCGCCTCGGAAGCCCCCTAGACCCTCACGGACGCCGAGCTTCGGGTAACTCTCACAGTGGAAGGTAAGTCCGTCCCCTTCTTAATCAATACGGAGGCTACCCACTCCACATTACCTTCTTTTCAAGGGCCTGTTTCCCTTGCCTCCATAACTGTTGTGGGTATTGACAGCCAGGCTTCTAAACCTCTTAAAACTCCCCAACTCTGGGGCCAACTTAGACAATACTCTTTTAAGCACTCCTTTTTAGTTATCCCCACCTGCCCAGTTCCCTTATTAGGCTGAGACACTAAATTATCTGCTTCCTTGACTATTCCTGGACTACAGCTGTATTTCATTGCCACCCTTCTTCCCAACCCAAAGCCTCCTTTGCGTCCCTCTCTTGTATCCCCCGACCTTAACCCACAAGTATAAGATACCTCTACTCCCTCCTTGGCGACCGATCATGCACCCCTTACCATCTCATTAAAACCTAATCACCCTTACCCCACTCAACGCCAATATCCCATCCCGCAGCATGCTTTAAAAAGATTAAAGCCTGTTATCACTCGCCTGCTACAGCATGGCCTTTTAAAGCCTATAAACTCTCCTTACAATTCCCCCATTTTACCTGTCCTGAAACGAGACAAGCCTTACAAGTTAGTTCAGGATCTGCATCTTATCAACCAAATTGTTTTGCCTATCCACCCCGTGGTGCCAAACCCATATACTCTCCTATCCTCAATACCTGCCTCTACAACCCATTATTCTGTTCTAGATCTCAAACATGCTTTCTTTACTATCCCTTTGCACCCTTCATCCCAGCCTCTCTTCGCTTTCACTTGGACTGACCCTGACACCCATCAAGCTCAGCAAATTACCTAACCTGTACTGCTGCAAAGCTTCACAGACAGCCCCCATTACTTCAATCAAGCCCAAATTTCTTCCTCATCTGTTACCTATCTCGGCATAATTCTCATAAAAACACACGTGCTCTCCCTGCCAATCTGTCTGACTGATCTCTCAAACCCAAGCACCTTCTACAAAACAACAACTCCTTTCCTTCCTAGGCATGGTTAGTGCGGTCAGAATTCTTACACAAGAGCCAGGACCACACCCTGTAGCCCTTCTGTCCAAACAACTTGACCTTACTGTTTTAGCCTAGCCCTCATGTCTGCGTGCAGCGGCTGCTGCTGCTTTAATACTTTTAGAGGCCCTCAAAATCACAAACTATGCTCAACTCACTCTCTACAGTTCTCATAACTTCCAAAATCCATTTTCTTCCTCATACCTGACGCATATACTTTCTGCTTCCCAGCGCCTTCAGCTATACTCAATCTTTGTTGAGTCTCCCACAATTACCGTTGTTCCTGGCCCAGACTCCAATCCGGCCTCTCGCATTATTCTGGATATCACACCTGACCCCCATGACTGTATCTCTCTGATCCACCTGACATTCACCCCATTTCCCCAAATTTCCTTCTTTCCTGTTCCTCACCCTGATCACGCTTGATTTATTGATGGCAGTTCCACCAGGCCTAATCGCCACACACCAGCAAAGGCAGGCTATACTATAGTACAAGCCACTAGCCTGCCTCTTAGAACCTCTCATTTCCTTTCCATCGTGGAAATCTATCCCCAAGGTAATAACTTCTCAGTGTTCCATCTGCTATTCTACTACTCCTCAGGGATTATTCAGGCCCCCTCCCTTCCCTACACATCAAGCTGGAGGATTTGCTCCCACCCAGGACTGGCAAATTAGCTTTACTCAACATGCCCCGAGTCAGATAACTAAAATACCTCTTAGTCTAGGTAGACACTTTCACTGGATAGGTAGAGTCCTTTCCTACAGGGTCTGAGAAGGCCACTGCAGTCATTTCTTCCCTTCTGTCAGACATAATTCCTCAGTTTAGCCTTCCCACCTCAATACAGTCTGACAACAGACAAGCCTTTATTAGTCAAATCAGCCAGCAGTTTTTCAGGCTCTTAGTATTCAGTGAAACCTTTATATCCCTTACGGTCCTCCATCTTCAAGGAAAGTAGAATAGACTAAAGGTCTTTTAAAAACACACCTCACCAAGCTCAGCCACCAACTTAAAAAGGACTGGACAATACTTTTACCACTTTCCTTTCTCAGAATTCAGGCCTGTCCTCGGAATGCTACAGGGTACAGCCCATTTAAGCTCCTGTACAGACGCTCCTTATTAGACCCCAGTCTCATTCGAGACACCAGACCAACTTAGACTGTGCCCCAAAAAACCTGTCATCCCTACTATCTTCTGTCTAGTCATACTCCTATTCACCGTTCTCAACTACTCATACATGCCCTGCTCTTGTTTACACTGCCAGTTTACACTGTTTCTCCAAGCCATCACAGTTGATATCTCCTGGTGCTGTCCCCAAACTGCCATTCTTAACTCTTGAAGTAAATAAATAATCTTTGCTGGCAGGACTATGCTGAATCTCCTTAGGCACTCTCTAATCAGATATCCTGAGTCGTCCCAATTCTTAGACCTTTTATACCTGTTTTTCTCCTTCTGTTATTCCATTTAGTTTCTCAATTCATCCAAAACCATATCTAGGCCATCACCAATCATTCTATACGACAAATGTTTCTTCTAACAACCCCACAATATCACCCCTTACCACAAGACCTCCCTTCAGCTTAATCTCTCCCACTCTAGGTTCCTACGCCGCCCCTAATCCCGCTTGAAGCAGCCCTGAGAAACATCGCCCATTCTCTCTCCATACCACCCCCCAAAAATTTTCGCCACCCCAACACTTCAACACTATTTTTATTTTTCTTATTAATATAAGAAGTCAGGAATGTCAGGCCTCTGAGCCCAAGCCAAGCCATCGCATCCCCTGTGACTTGCACGTATACGCCCAGATGGCCTGAAGTAACTGAAGCACAAAAGAAGTGAATATGCCCAGCCCCACCTTAACTGATGACATTCCACCACAAAAGAAGTGAAAATGGCTGGTCCTTGCCTTAAGTGATGACATTACCTTGTGAAAGTCCTTTTCCTAGCTCATCCTGGCTCAAAAAGCACCCCCACTGAGCACCTTGCGACCCCCACTCCTGCCCGCCAGAGAACAAACCCCCTTTGACTGTAATTTTCCTTTACCTACCCAAATCCTATAAAATGGCCCCACCCTTATCTCCCTTTGCTGATTCTCTTTTCGGACTCAGCCCACCTGCACCCAGGTGAAATAAACAGCCATGTTGCTCACACAAAGCCCGTTTGGTGGTCTCTTCACACGGACGCGCATGAAACTCAGCACTTTGGAAGGCCAAGTTGGGCGGATCACCTGAGGTCAGGAGCTCGAGACCAGCCTGGCCAATATGGTGAAACCTTGTCTTTACTAAAAATACAAAAATTAGCTGGGTGTGGTGGTGTGCACCTGTAGTCCCAGCTACTCAGGAAGCTGAGGCAGGAGAGTCACTTAAACCCTGAAGGCGGAGTTTGCAGTGAGCCAAGATAGCGTCACTGCACTCCGACTTGGGTAACAGAGCGAGACTCTGTCTCAAAACAAAACAAAACAAAACACATAAACACAGAAGTCCCAAATCACAGCTTTCTCTCCTGGTAAAAAGCTAGCTGAACCCTAAGATTATATAGAACCCAACTTTTCTGGTAAGTTTTAATAATTTTTATCATGAGAAATATGAGTTTAAAATACTGATCACTGATCTTTTTATTTTCAGCTTTTGATATTCTTTATTTCTGGCTAAGAGAGGGGGAAAATTGGCAGAAAATTGGCTAGCACATGGCTACTACTGAATTTCCAATCATATGACATGTATCTTATGTTTGACGTAGTCCTCTAAAAACCTAGAAATGATTTGTCTTAGCACTTAACCACCCTATACCCATCAAAGTATAAATTGAATATATGATTGCTCTTTGATGTTTTGTTCATTCTATATAATTTATGCCAGAATAAAGGTCTTTGTGGATCTGACAGCTGGAAGACTGTACTAGGCCAATGGAGTCCCAGAAATAATCTACTGAAGAACAGGAGGACGTGTTTGTCTATTCTTTAACAGACTGAATTAACCAAAATGGAAAAGTTTTTGCTAGGGCCTAGAAGCACAAAATGGTAGCAAAAAATGCATAATCTTGGAGAAACCTTAGGGAGGCATCATAGTTGCCTCCGTTCTGCTCACTCTCAACCCTAGGATGATATGTTGGAATAGGTAGGCAGAAAGTGATCATTCCGTCTCACTCCATGTCAACTGTTTGCCTAGCATTCCAGAGTCCATCTGTAAATTAAATTGGGAAAGACTAGGGAGTTGAGAGGGGACATTCAAATACCCTTGATGATGTTTTGCTATCTCACAACCACTAAAGTGTTTCAGAATGGTTGAAGGTAGATTGCTCTAAAGGTGGGCTCCATCAGTTTATTGTCAGCAACCCTCTATCTCCTCCCAAATTAGCTTACTAGGCTCTACTCCATTGATACTGCATAGCCGCTGCCTTCTTAAAGTGTTAAGTCTAGGTTTCTCAAGCCTATACAGGTAAACTTTCAGCATGGTTGTTTTACTTTTTTTACCTTTTACATTAGGAAAACCTCAGACTAGCTTTTAGTGATCTTTACTTATTCTTTGACAGTGGACAGGCACCAATTATGGGCTAAGATGAATGAGCTCAATTTATATCCCTGGTTACTCATTTTGTACATAGACTGAATTAGTCAGGTAACAATAGTCTCTTGATAGATCAGATAATTTTCCCTGGAGTAAATCTTTATTAATTTTCTGCCCCCCTTTGTTTTACTTGTACCATAAACATTTGACGAACTATTCGTTCTACCTATTAAAAAGCTCATAAAGAGACATATACTCTGATAGGCAGTTAAATAGTTTACAGTTACCAACTATGAGGACATTACTAGAACCCCAGCCCTGAAGGTATAGAATAAAAAGGAAAAGAGGTACTGGCATGAAGAAACTGAGGTCTTAAGTAATAAAGAAGGCCTCTGAGTGTTACCAGAACACAGTTTTTGCTTGTTTTAAAATTATGCACTGCTGAAAGTTCTTTTGAAATCTCCAAAGAGACCTCTTCCCAGGATTAACTGGCTGTACTGCTTCTGGTAGCACCATGGTGTGGTATCTATAGTACCTAGGAGGCCTGAGATTTAGTGGCAGCTGATGAAAAAATTTCTGAAGATGACCAAAAACAGTGCCTGCTACTCTGAATGTTAATCTTTCCACAAGATCTTGACATTCTTCCCAGAGGGAAGTGGGGTCTATGTCACATTCCTTGCATCTGGGCTGGCTTGTTGTTTGCTTTTAACCAAATGATGTTGGAAATTTCCAAGAGTATGTCAGAAATGGTAATGCAGCTTCTGTCTATTTGCTGGATGATTCACATTTGAAGCCCCAAGTCACTATGTAGAAGCCAGACTAGCCTAAGGCCACCACGCTGGGTGGAAGTCCAGCCACAAGAGGCCATGTGTAGGCGCTCTATTTGGCAGTCCTAGACTTTGACCTCTCCCAGCCTAGATGCCAGAGGTGTCAGTAATGATTCCAGTCTTCAGCTTATTGTCAAGTCACTAGCTAGTCTTTGAGTCTTCCCAGATGAAGCCCTTAGACCACCATGAAAGAGATATAAGCCACTCCTGCTGTGACCTTTCCAAATACCTGGCCCACTGAATTCCACAGAAACAAATGTTTGTTGTTTTGTGCCTTTGGGTTTGGGGCAGTTTGTTACATAGCAGTAGTAAATGGAACAAACTTGTAACAGTATTTTCACTTGCGTCCATGTGAAGAGACCACCAAACAGGCTTTGTGTGAGCAACAAGGCTGTTTATTTCACCTGGGTGCAAGCGGGCTGATACTGAAAAGAGAGTCAGCGAAGAGAGATAAGGGTGGGGCCGTTTTATAGGATTTGGGTAGATAAAGGAAAATTACAGTCAAAGGGGATTTGTTCTCTGGCGGGCAGGAGTGGGGGTGGCAAGGTGCTCAATGGGGGAGTTTTTTGAGCCAGGATGAGCCAGGAAAAGGACTTTCACAAGGTAATGTCATCACTTAAGGCAAGGACCAGCCATTTTCACTTCTTTTGTGGTGGAATGTCATCAGTTAAGGCAGAGGAGGGCATTTTCACTTCTTTTGTGATTCTTCAGTTACTTCAGGCCATCTGGGCATATATGTGCAAGTCACCGCGGATGTGATGGCTTGGCTTGGGCTCAGAGGCCTGACAAGTATAAATTCCAAAAACTTGGGAAAACAACCTTTGAATTTAGTGTGTTGGGGTAACACGCAAGTTTTCTGAATGGTGGCCTCCTAATAATGTTTAGCAGCCTATAAAGTTGGGGGGTAGGGTAGTAAAAGTGAAAAGGTTTTTCATTGCAGTTTCTTTGTAAATCTCTTTCAAGTCAATTTTAACTATCGCAACTACATTTTAAAATTTGGCTCTTTTTTTCTTGTCTCAAGCATAGTTCTTTGGCACTAGGAAAAGTATTTTATTAGTTCCTAGCTAGCTAATTATTTTAGCTTGTTGGTTTTTTATGTTGAAGATTTCCTCTGCTTTAGACATCTTTTAAAATGGATTTTAGTGGACATGGAAATCTGAATTGACAGTCGTTTAAATGAGTCAAGACCCATTTAATGGGGTTATGAATTTGACACACTGAATGGTGATTGGCAATATTTTTTAAAAAACAAAATAAAAGGTATAAATCAGAGAGTTACTATAGCTAAAAAGCTATGTGAAATGTTAACCAATTAAAGTAGAAAGATGTGTCACTAATGATCATTCTGGCTTCAGAATAATTGATCTGAGGCCCTTTATAACCATAATTAAACAGCAGAGACTACTTCTCAAAGAGCTTGGCTATAACCCTCAGATGTTCTCATGTCTGCATTGCTGTATAGTTCATACAGTGCTGCTTTGCTTCCAAAGATGGATGAATATGTTCTCATTTTTTGGGTGGGTATCTGAGTCCATTTGTCCTGCTATAACAAAATATCATAAACTAGTAGCTTATTAACAACAAAAATTTATTTCTCACAATTCTAGAGGCTGGGAAGTACAAGACTAAGGTGCTGGTAGATTTGGTCTCTGGTGAGGGGCCCACATCCTGGTTCATAGAATGACACCTTCTTACTGCTTCCTCACATAGTGAAAGGGACAAGGCAGCTCTTTGGGATCTCTTTTATAAGGGACTAATCCCATTGATGAGGGCTCCTCCCTCATGACCTAATCACCTTCCAAAGGCCCCACCTCCTAAAACCATCACCTCAGGGGTTAGGATTTCAATATATGAATTTTGAAGGGACACATTCAGACCACAGCTGAGGGATAGGGGTAGGGGGAGGTTAAGAGGGAGCTTCAAAGGGGAAACGAACATAACTAATTTTAGATTCAGAACTATTAAGAGTTTGAAGATTCCTGAAGCTTTTCACTATCCATTTTCCCAATAGTAAAACAGAATAATAGGCCAGGAAGAATTTATTCTTATATGACAATATCTGATGTTTCAAAAGACTAGTTCCTTCTACATTTATTTCTAAATTGATCATTTAAAACCAAAATACAAAATATTATCTTTCTCAGTATTCCCTAATAAACAATATCTTTATTTGGTTCCAAAGGCTTAATGTCATACAGGGAAAAAAATTAACATTACTGTAATACCTGACAAAATGTTGTGAGCCACTTTTTCACTCCATTCAGGTAATTCTTTTGGCTTTTCTTCTGGAACTGGCTCACATGGTACAATGTGACTCAGGTTAACTTCTTCACTTGAAGTATCTTTAGCCTAAACAGTAAAAATGTTTCAAAATGTGAAGTTAGTACTAAGAGGGGGAAAACTGTAAGCATTATATAACAAATATGAAGCCAACAAATACTAGATAAAATTAATGAAAAATATCTCCAGCCAACCTAGTTACCAGTATGGTCTTATAAAGTACAATACCAGAACTGCCATGAAGTTGAAAACTGTTCTGGTCCATATAAATCTTGACTGGTAAGATTTAAATACCAATATAAGTCCAATATGGCATTTAACAAATCATTTAAATTGACTTTTTTCTTTTCTGGACTAGACTGATTTCCTTCAAACAGATATCATCCCTAGATATTAGTGTGCACATGGTACTCAGTAAGATTAAAAGATTTTTGTTAAATGACTCAATCAGTAAGCAAAGATGAATTCATAAACTGGTTTTGACAGAGATCAAACAAATGTCTAATTTGAAACAAGAAGGAATATATAAACACAGAATAATCTGTTATTCCATTTAAGAGGAAATGGAGAACATATATCTATACTTTGCTAACTGAACAGCTGTGATGAGAGCCTGGGCCAACACCCAAACTCTTAAAGCTGAATGAACTCATTCTAAGAAATAAGACGCAGGCTAACTCAGACCTCATAGTATTAATATAATAAAATAACTTGAAAATCAAAGTGGCCAGTAACACAAAGAATGTCACATAAAATATAAAAACAACATTAAACAAAACAACTTCTACATGGGATAAAAGTCACCCATAAGTAAAATCTAAAGCTTTTCACTGCATACACTTTTTAATATCATTTGATTTTTTTAGAACAAGAAATTAAATTTTAAAACATGAAGTTCTAAATGATATGGAAGAATTTCCAAATATACTGTTAAGTAAAAAAGCAAGGAGCAAAATATTATGTTTTACATGCCACCATTTATGTTAAATATTATATATGTCTCTGTGTGTGTGTATTTAACTATGCATAAAATATATCTAGAAGGACAATAGAAGTTAATAATTATGTGTCTGAGGCCAGGCATGCTAGCTCATGCCTGTAATCCCAGCACTTTGGGAGGCCGAGGTGGGTGGATCACCTGAGGTCAGGAGTTCGAGATTAGCCTGGCCAACATGGTGAAACTGAAACCCCATCTCTACTAAAAATACAAACATTAGCCGGGCATGGTGGCAGACACCTGTAATCCCAGCTGCTCGGGAGGTTGAGACACGAGAATTGCTTGAACCCGGGAGGCGGAGGTTGCAGTCAGCTGAGATCGCACCACTGCACTCCAGCCTGGGCGACAGAGTGAGACTCCATCTGCGGGGGTGAGGAGACAGGGGAAGATTATGTGTCTGGACAGGGGAGCTAGGTGGTTGGTGGACAGGAATAGGGCCCAGACTTATTTTTTACCATATACTCTTTTGTACCCTTTAACTTTGGTTTCTTGTGATTAATTTTAAAACGTTTTTAAGTAAAATATATATCTTGGAACCATTTTGGACTCCCAGTATCCTCATATAGCTGGTCTAAGATGTTCAACATAAACCACAGTGACACTTTGCAAATAAATGTAGAATATTCACGTGATATTCATCAATTCCAAAGATAATTATTGAGCATTTACCATGTGGAATATAGCAATGAACAATACTAAACTGCCTATGATACTCAAGACAATGCTGTTTTATTCATATACTTGCTTATATTACCACTTCTGCCTAGAATCCCCTTAAATTTGCTATTCATAAGGCCAACTCTTCTTTATCCTTCAAGACTCATTTTAGTCATAATGTCCTGTAGGAGGGGGCTCCTCACTGCTTCCTATACCACTCATCCACCCACACTTATCTGTTAGGCTAGGCTGCATCTTCTATCTAATATCCACATTGGATAGAAATGATCTCTTTGCTAATCTGTTCTTTCCATTAGACAGTAAATTCATTGAGACAAGAAATTTACTTTTTCCACTATGTAGGCCTAACATTCTAGCTCTCAATAAATATTTCCTGAACTCTAATCCAAATTTACCAGTTAGAATATATTACATACTCAGAGCCTATGAAATGAAAGAAGAAACCACTCAGTATATTTTTTAAAATCAAATCTCTGTCCTGTTGCCCATCCATAAAAAAACAGGAAACTGAATAAAAATGGCAGTGTAAGAAAAAAAAAGGCAGTAGCATATCTAGCCCCCAAGCTCTTAGTGAATATAGGAAGGCAGAGAATAACACAAAACAAATAAGAAAGTATGTGCATCACTAATGCAAATATAAAAATATTTTGGCCAGGTATGGTGGCTCATGTCTGTAATGCTGGCTACTCGTGGAGGGTGAGGCAGGAGGATCACATGAGCCTCGGAGGTCAAGGCTGCAGTGAGCCATGTTTGCACCACTGCACTCCAGCCTGGGTGACAAGGCAGGATCCTGTCTCAAAAAAAATAAAATCTCTCAAACAGTTGGGAAAAAAATCTATCCCCCAAACACAGAGTATCTTTTAAAATAGTTTAAGTAACACACACTTTAAAAGGGAAATACTACAACTGATTCTAATTGTTTTTGCCAGTGATCACTTTGTTGACTAATGCACAAGTTGCTTTGCTTTAGTATATGGGAATGTGATCATATAAATACATGAAACTGGAGAAAGGTACCATTAGAAGACAACACACACACTTATTACTCTTTTATTTACCCTTTTTCCACGTTTTCCTTTATGACGTACATCCTTATTGCCTTGGTCCAACTGTTTCACATCAGTGCCAGAGGCTTCTTTTAGTTGGTCAGAGGAGGGTCTAGTTCTTCCAGGGATTTGGAATTCATTTTCTTCTTCTGCTCTGTTCCAGTTGGCCTAGAGAATAAAGGTTTAAGCTTAACTCTAATCAGAATTTTTCTTAGATGACTTTCTGCCAGCTATATTACACCATGCTCAAATGACATACTTGTTTGAATGTCAGTTTGGCAGTCTATCAGTAACAACTACTTTTGCTTTTTTCTCTACGCTTCTCTTTTGTTTCATCACCAAACCCCAAACCTCCGAGTTCTTTGGTTCACAGCATATGCCTAAGTAAGTTTCAAAAGACAAAGTATAAAAGACAACTTATAGCAGTTGTTGGTATAAGTTATCTTTGAATCAGATGCAGCTACATTTAAATTTAATTAATGAATAAATTTTAGTTAACATATACAAGAGAAAATGAATTTAAAGGCAATTAACAAAACTCATGTCCACTTCATTATGCATTATTGGAAGGTTTATTTTTTAATTTTCTGCACAATATACACTTTGCTGAATGAATGTTTAAGAGTAAAAACCAGTCAAAATTATAGCTAGTAACTAGCTTATGTTTACAGTTGAAGTTCTGGGACAGTAAAGCAAGCTAAAAATAACATACAAATACCAAAAAATTAAATTGAAGACAGAAAATAAACATACAACCTAAAAGTGTGCTTAGTTTCTTTCCTAAAGCCCAGTAATACAGGTCCAGTTAACATAGGGGTGAAGGGAGAAATAGTTCCACATTAGGTCTGTGAATACTTAAGAGCATCATTTCACTCAGTAAACAGTGAAGTGAAGATGAACTCCTTCATTTGACCATATTCCTGCCTTTGTGAATTCCTCCTCACAAGTACAATGAGGCTACACACTTCTGTATGCTGATCATGTATTTTGTTAAATAATTGCTGCTATGCTAAAGTATTGGTTTGTTGACGACCAGGTAGGTCATTCTCGGGTGAACAGGGGCTGATTTTATATTTTTATACACACACACACACATCCCCCACACCTTCGTGGTCTCCTGTTCTCATACTTTGCCCATCCCACCACTTAACACAGTAACTGGTTAAATAATGAATTCCAAGTATCTGCTGATTGAAGGAGAGAATAAAAGATTATACTATTATAATGCCCACCTCATTCAACCCCTGATGACTGTCAATATTCATAATCAAAAATACTTTTTCCCTCTTGCTACAACAATATATAAAGAAAGTCTCTCCATAATACTCTATTCAAGTTCCCTGTTAAACCGAAATACTCTATTTCTACAGGTACGCATGTGGGCAGAGGAAACATGCCAAATAAGGAAAGTTCCAGGATGATCATATTTTAAATCATATTTTCTTTTTTTTTTTATTTGGCCTTCATTTACCACAAGAACAAAGATAATTATCTCAACCAAAGCCTGTTTCTTCCTCAGAATGCCAACCATACCCCTTAAAATGTCCAATATAACCTATCTACTAAAGCTAAAATTATCTTCATGTCACCATTTAGACCCATCAGTACACTTTTCCAGCTGAGCAGTAAAACAGTGGTGAAAACAATAGCTAACAATCACAGAGCATAACTACTCGCTCTGATATAAGTGCTTAATGTATTAATTTTTAATTTTCACCACAGCCCAATGAAGTGGACACTGTTATTATCCCCATTTTATAAGTAAATTAAAGTATACAGAAGATCAGGAACAGCTGAGCTAAACGGTCATTAAGTGGAAGAGTTTGAATTCATATACAGGCAATTTGACTCTAGAGCTCACAATCTTAACCACTATTATGGCAAATTCCAAGCATGTAGCTGTGAACACACAAACAAATGATGAACTGTCAGTCTCCTAACCTTGATTACAGTAGAGGTTATTACAATTTCTCTAAAAGCTGAAGTGCTTATGTTAAAGTAGATTTTTTTCACCCTAAAGATGATCACACAAGTTACCTGGAGCCGAAGGTCAGACATTTGCCTTAACAGATCCTCAAAGAGCTCTCTATCATCCTCTGGTAACTCAGAGGACAGGACGACCCCCACAAAGCATCCTGCTGCTTGTAGCATTGTATCAGGAAACATGTAGGCTCCCGCAGTACATTTCAGAACCGGAGATCTATCAGGAACTAGAGGATATAACCAGTCACAAACCTGAAAGGATTCATTAGAAGAAAAAAAATATACATATAAATAAATGAAACTAGATTTTCACTTATGTTTTAATAAAATTGTTATATTAGAAAATAAACACTTCAAAGTTGGAAACATATTTTAAAAGGCTTTAAGAACCATCAACATCAACAAATCCCCAAGAAAATTAATCATTTGCTAGTCTGATCTTTTTGCAATAAGGACTGCGCTAAATGTGCCATGGCTCCACTAATTATACAATCTTAAAGCTGATGGCCTTAACTAGCCTAGTGTTAACCAATAATGACTCCAGCTTTAAATAAATAATAATCAAAATAAATTAAGGTTTTCGTTATTGAAATCAGATATTCCTTTTGTGGTAAATAAACTATTTTCAGGTATTATTTACTTGAAATATTTACTGAAATAATAGTACTTACTGATTTAATCCTCCTAACAATCCTATGAAATCAGTTACTATTATTGTCATTTTATGTACAAGAAAATTGAGGCACAGAGAGGTCAATTAAGTCGCTCAGAACCAACAACTAAAAAGTGGAGCTTGGATTTTAACACATGTAGTCTGGACCAGAGAAGCTGAACAAGTATTTTAATTAGAAACCCAGCACTCACAGGCCGGGCACAGTGGCTCACACCTATAATCCCAACACTCTGGGAGGCCAAGGAGAGGCGGGGGGATTATTTGAGGTCAGGAGTTCAAGACCTGCCTGGACAACATGGTGAAACCCCCGTCTCTACTAAAACTACAAAAATTAGCTGGGTGTGGTAGTGCATGCCTGTAATCCTAGCTCCAGCTCCTTGGGAGGCTGAGGCAGGGGAATCACCTGAACCTGGGAGGTGGAAGTTGCAGTGAGCCAAGATTGTGCCACTGCACTCCAGCCTGGGCAACACAGCAAGACTCTGTCTCAAAGAAAAAATAAATAAATAAATAAATAAGAAATTCAGCACTCACTCACAACATGGAATAATTTTTTGTACTAAACCCAAGAGAACCTGACATAACAGAATAGATTAAGTTAATGTTTATGGATTATCTATCTATTGTAAAATTAAAAGCAAAATAACAAAAGCTCTCCTGCAATGTCATCTGGGGAGGTCAGCTTGCCAGTACATACACAGACTTAAGCTCACATCCTGGCTGCCTAATTTATTTCTAATGCAATACATTCTTTGAGAAACCAAAATATAACTGTGCTCAACATCAAAACAGTCTTACCCACAAACTTTTAACATTTGAGTAGTCATTTATTTTAATATGTATGAGAAAAATACATATTTCCCTTAATTTCAGTTATTATAAAGATAAAACTGACAAGTGGGACAATTTAGTAAAAATATAAAGCAAGTAATAGCAGCAGTATAGAGTTGACAAAAAAAATTGTAAAAGTTATTCTAAAATAAAACTTAGGAAAGGTTTTTCTTTTTTCTTTTTTTTTTTTTTTTTTTTTTTAACTATTCCATGGTTTCTTTCAGATTATCTATATCCTGGTCACCTTAATTGAACTGGAATATCACCAAATTGTCTTTAAAAAAACCAACACTTTATAGACCTTTCCTAGGACAGGATATTACAGATAAGTGAGTCATCCACCATAGGCTGATTTTTCCCAGTTTCATTTTCAGAGGGCAATCTCATGTCCAATTTCTGTAATTATAGATTTAACAGGTTTAAAAAGTATTTGGTATTAAAACTAAAACCAAAAGAAAAATCTTTTTTTGAAGTTCTAGAATTCTATCTACCTAAAACCAAAAAAACTTAATTTCCTATTTAGACCAATAGTGATTTTAACAGTAATTTTTAGCATAGGAAATATCTAACTTCTAGTATTTAGCTGGATTATTATTGTATTTTTTTTTTTTTTGGATAAAAACATTCAGTAAACACATATGTTAACTCCTTTTAAGGACACTCTGCTACAAATACCTGAATACAAGCAAATGAGAACCTCTTAAGGAGACTCAAATTAAATTTTGGGTGCAATTTTACTTTTCGTTTAGGACAAAAAATACACATGAGAAAGATTAAAAACAAAATTAAATGCACTAAGGACAAATTTGTATTAAAGTACAAGTCATTTCAATGGATGAGTGAATGTAACCACGGTACAGTATTTCTGCCATTCACTACCCCATCTCCAGTTGCTAAGGACCCAAAGATTTTTTATTCCATCATTACAGTGCAACACTATTAGTAGAAATTGTTATAGCTTTCATCACCCGCCGCTACAAACCCCAATCAATAAGCCTACTCTTTGTAACCTTAAGGCTCCTTCCTTAAAATAATCTACAGGATTCACAATATTCTTTCTGTCCAGTATCAAATATTTCCTTTCAATAATGCCCTCAAAGTATCTCCCTCACACATCCCTAGCAAGCCTCGAATTGTCTTTAAACAACTTTCAAGTTGACTTCATATAAAAACTACATAAGAATCAACAGGAGAGAATACCAAAAGAGAAAATGAATAGAGATACGCTGTGCTATTACTAAACCACATTATTTGGACTGTGGACAAAACATCTGTTTTGCTTAAATAGTGATCTTTCTTCAATGCAAACTCCTTTGTTATATTCAACGTATACTGAGTCCTCATTTCAAGAACTCATCTTCCTATACCTACATCCAATCTTTTAAAACGAGACTGTCACTGGACCGCTCTCTTCAGAATACCTCACTAAATCCACAGCAATGCCCTGACATCAATCTTTATGTAGCACTCTTTACTCTTAGACCAAGTGCATTCTGGTAAATTTCTCTGCTTGGACTGTTGGAATTACATCTTAAATTATCACCACAGTCTCGAATTCTAAACCAGGGTCTCTCAACCTTGGCATAGTTGAGATTTTGGGCAGGATAATTTTTTTTTGTTCATGAGGGCTGTCCTGTGAAAATGTGTGGCAGCATCCGTGGCCTCTATCCACCATGCCAGTAGCAATCAACTTCCAGTATGACAACCAAAAATGCCTCCAGACATTGTCAAATGTTCTCTGGGGAGGCAAAACTACCCTGGGTTGAGAACAACTGTTCTGGACCATGGGCTCGGTCTCTCCCAGTTCAGACCCTCAGCTGAGTCTTGACAACATTTGTGAATATTTACAGCTATACATCCACAGGAATTACATAAATCCCTTTTGAAATTAAACTTATTAGGTTTCTTCTTCAGATAAAGAATTAAAAATATAAGGATGACCACTCTTCTCAAGTTTTATCATCAGAAACTTAATACCAAAATAAAACTATTAATATATCTTTTTTAAAAAAAGAAAAAGACAAACACAAACAGATGTTCAAGGCTCATAATTTCACGGAATATATTTAAAAACAAAGTAGAATTTATTGTTATCTTTTTGCACTTATACTGGACACATAAACATTAACAAATAAAAATGATGTAGTCTACACGTATTTCAAATTATGCTTTCATTTTTCTTTGGCTTACCTGAAGAAACCCGGGAGGACGGTTTAGAACCGTATCAAGAGAATTATCCAAAAACCTCACAATTCGAAGGTACCCAGGATACGAAGGTGCACTAACCTCCCCTGCAGGATTTACAAAAAAAATCTGTACTCCATTTGGTATCAAAATCAATTCATCTGCATCCAGCCCTAAGGTCTCAAGAGGCGGCGGCTGAGAATGATTCCTATAAAACTCCTCTCCAACTGACGAAAACTCCCCAGAATCTGTTCCATAGGATACAGTGTAGTGACCTTCAGCAGCTTGAGGAGTATAAGCAGGAGGAGCTTCTGCTGGACAACTTTGTGATGGTAAAGAGAGAGAAGCAGGTGCAGCAACTGCCCCTGCACTTGGAGTTGAGGTGTTTCCATTTACTTCAGCATGCTGAGGAGCTGAACTAAAAGACTGAGGCTCTGGTAATTTTTCACACATGTCTTTAGGTGGAAATTCTGGATATAACTTGGGCACCTCCTGAAGATCATTCTGCAGAGAAGTGGCAAGACCCTTCTCTAGAATTTCCAGCCTGGTGCGTACATTCTGTAGAGTTTCTTTCATTTTCTGTTGCATCTGTCTAGCAGATTCCCACCCAGGACCTGTGTGTTCAGACTCTTTTGATGAAATGCTGATCCCTCTGAGCAGGTGTCCTATTCCTTGCTTATAGTAGTTCTTTGCTTCTTCCTTCTGACCTAATTCATCTGTATTCAGACCTTTGTTAACAAATAAAAAGGCCTTCTTATATGCTTCTCTGATTATCTTAATTTCAGCAGGTTCTCCATTTTGTGGCTCTTGCTCCATTTCTGCAAAATTGGAGACATATTTAATCATCTTGCTTAGCTATTGTTTACTTATGATTCATATCTCCTACCTGAATATATTTTAAGAGTACAAGTGCCTCGCTTATCTCTGTTTTGTTCACTATTATACTATCCTTTAAGCCTACTATTAGGTCTGTCATAAAGAAAGCACTTAACATGTATTTGATGAATGGATAAATAAATGAAAACTCTTGGTCCAAAATACCTTAAATTAAAAACATAAGAGAATAAATCAGAATACATCTATTAAATAATTTTCTTGTTCTGGTTTCTTATAATAGTTTCCTATCATACATCCTTATGGTTGAAACAAGAGTCTCATTCTAAAATTCATTATAATATAAATCCAGATTATATCCAGCCAATAAAAAATGAATTGAATCATACACTGGGGAAAACAGAAATGAGAAAAAAAATGTGAATGAAACTTTGTTACCTGATTTCCACTTAAAGGTGGCAGGTTACCCCACACAGCCCTGTTGCTTCCCCAAATCCCACTAAGATGACTCTGGAAAGACTATGAAAAAGGAACAACCATTTTTCTTAGTGAGAAAAATACATGAATAGGCACTTCACAGAAGGAAATCTTTAAAAAGCATCTGAAAAGGTGTTCAACATACTATTCCCTCAGAAAAGTGAAACTAAAATCAAGTGATACCAACTAGACACTTAACAGATGGCTAAAATTTAAAAGACTGATTAGTGCTAAGTGAAGACAAGTGGAACTCTTCTACCTTGCTGGTGAAAGCTGAAAAATGATACAACATTTTGGAAAACTGGCAGTTTCTACTAAAGCTAAACACCCACTCATTGACCCAACAATTCCACTTGCAGGTATATAACCAAGAGAAATGGATGCATGTGCATGCCAAAAACATGTATGGCAATATTCACAGCAACTATATTCACAAAAAGCAAATCCTTAAAACAACCCAAATGCTCACTCATTCATACAATGCAATAATACACAGAAAAAAAATTTTAAACCTGATTGCCTGCAACATCAATGAATCTCACCAATTCTTTGAGGAAAAGCCAAATACAAAAGACTTCATATTGAGACCACATACTATGATTCTACATGAATGAATTAAATGGGAAAAACTGGTCTGTGATATGACATAAATCAAAATAGTGCTTATAGGTAGAGGCTACAGACTTCACAGGTACAGGAGGGAATCTCATGGCCTTTGGAAATGTTCTCTGTTGATCTGAGTGATGACTACAAGGGTGTACAGTGGTCCCCCCTTATGTATAGCTTCATTTTCTGTGGTTTCAGTTACCTGCAGTCAACCATGATCTGAAAATATTAATATTAAATGGAAAATTAGAGATAAATAATTCATAAATTTTAAATTGCACATTCTCAGTATCATGATTAAATCTCCTGTTGTCTCTCTCTGTGCCCCCTGGGACATGAATCATCCTTTTGTCCAGGGCATCCATGCTGTCTATGCTCCCCTCCCATGATCACTTAGTAGCTGATATGGTTTGGCGATGTCCCCACCCAGATCTCACCTTGAACTGTAATACCCATAATCCCCAGGTGTCAAGAGAGGGACCCCGTGGGAGATGACTGGATCACGGGGGCAGTTTGCCCCATGCTGTTCTCCTGATAGTGAGTTCTCACAACATCTGATGGTTTTATAAGGCAGTTTTTCCAGCTTTTGCTAGCTCTCTCTTTCCTGCCGTCATGTGAAGAAGGTCTTTGCTTCCCCTTCATCTTCCACCATGACTGTAAGTTTCCTGAGGCCTCCCCAGCCACGCAGAACTGAGTCAATTAAACCTCTTTTCTTTATAAAGTACCCAGTCTTGGGCAGTTCTTTACAGCAGCGTGAAAACGGACTAATACAGTAGCCATCTTGGTTATCAGATCAACTGTTCCAATATTGTGGTGGTTGGATTCAACTAATTCTTTTTACTTAATAATGGCCCCAAAGTGCAACAGTAGTGATGCTGGCAATTTTGATACACTGAAAAGCTGTGAAGTGCTTCCTTCAAGCGAAAAGGTTAAAGTTTTCAACTTAAGAAAAAAAATCATACGCTGAGGTTGCTAAGATCTACCATTAATAACATATTTTCTATTCCTGAAATTGTGAAGAAGGAAAAAGAAATTAGTGCCAGTTTTGCTGTTGTCCCTTAAACTGCAAAACTTATGGTCAAAGCATGTGATAAGTGTTTAGTTAAGATGGAAAAGGCTGAGATATGAACAGAAACATGTTCCAATTGAAAGCAATTGGGTGCCACACTATCCATGGTTTCAGGCATCCACTAGGGGTCTTGCAACTTATCTCCCTTGGATAAGGGGTTAGGGGGGACTACTGTATATATACATAAAAATCATTAAACTATACATTTAAGATCAGGGTACTATATGCATTTTATGTGATTCCTCAATAAAACAGATAAATAATAAAGCCATAACTCACAAGTACAAATAGGGAAGATGAAAAGTCAACAGTACTTGGTGTCAAAAAAGGAGGCAGACAAGTGAAAACTCCCAAAACACACTTGAGAAAACAGATGCTTTAAACTGTCAGTGGGAAAATCAGAGACGCAGCTGCACTTACATCACATCAAGAACCTCCAAAGGCATAAGAATTGATGGAATTCAATCTTCCTATGGAAAGGAAGTAGACATAGAGCTGAAAAAAGAGGACTGGTTGAAAGCCTATTTACAAATTAGCACCCTCAGATCTTTCTTACACCAAGCACTCAGGACACTGTTTCTCTACAGCCCTGAAAGACTGAGTGCTTTGATCTAGAAGAGTGTAAAATAAAGTGAGGATAAGAAACTATCAGGCATGATTAAGGGTAAAAACCAAAAGCAGGGGGATTAAGTGAAATGTTACACATTGATTATTGAGACCCACAGCCTTCTTCCCCACAACTTGGTAATTAGAGTTCCGGCTGCCAGGTACCCCTCAAGAAAGGAGATTGGAAGTTATCTTCTTGAGGAATCTGATCACCACCAAGAAGAAAGACACAAAGAATAGTGACAGTGAGAGTTCCCTAAGGAAAACTGTCCAAGCAATTCACCGTTCAGAAGCCATAGTTGATAGGTTCCACCCATAGAATCTCAGATCAGCTTTCTAGTGCTTCACTCACACGCACACACTCACACACAGACACACAAACAGCCCAGGATCACAAAACATGAGGCAAACATCCAGTATAAAGGATTAAAAGAAGAGCAATGTAATTTGGTTGAAATGGACAATGTGCAGGAAACGTAAAAAAAAAAACAAACCCTATCATTTATATCAACATAAAGAAAAAGAAAATATCGCATCCATAAAATAAAAAGTGGGATGCGTGCACACTGAAAAAAGGATATTCGAGTGACAAAAGGAACTCTGGGAAATTAAATATTTAAAAAGCAGGAAGGAAAAACTCAAGAAGGATGAGGTCATACAATTATAGAAAATGCCCAGAAAGCAGAGCAAAAAGACAGAGATGAAAAATAGGCAAGAATAAATAAGAAAATTAGGACCCAGTCTATAAGGCATATCATTTGAATAATAAAACTTCTAGAAATATGGGGGGCTGAGGCGGGCAGATCATCTGAGGTCAGGAGCTCGAGACCAGCCTGACCAATATGGTGAAACCCCGTCTAAAAATACTAAAAAATTTGCAGGGCATCATGGCATGCACCTGTATCCCAGCTACTCAGGAAGCTGAGACAGGAGAATTGCTTGAACCCAGAAGGCAGAGGTTGCACTGAGCCGAGATCGTGCCACTGCACTCCAGCCTGTTCACAGAGCGCGACTCCATCAAAAAAACAAAAAAACAAAAAACAAAAAAAACCCAACAAACAAACAAAAAACCTCCTAGAAATAGAGAATAGAGAAAAAATAAGGGATGAAAGAATTAAAGAAATAATTCATAGAATTTCCTAGAATTGGAAAACATGAATTTCCTAATTTAAAAAGACCAACAGGTTGGGCACAGTGGCTGACACCTGTAATCCCAGCACTTTAGGAGGCTGAGACAGGAGGATCGCTTGAGTCCAGGAGTTTGAGATCAGCCTGGGCAACATAGTGAGACCATCTCTACAAAGAAAACATTAAAAAATTAGCCAGACGTGCTGGCGCGTGCCTGTAGTTCCAGCTACTCAGGAAGTGAGGCAGGAGAATTACTTGAGCACAGGAATTCTAAGCTGCAGTGAGCTATGATCACACCACTGTACTCCAGCCTGGGTTGAAAGAGCAAGACCCCATCTCTAACAAATAAAAGTAAATAAAAAAACCAATAGGCAAAAAATAAGAAAAAAAGGGGAGGCTGAGGTGGGCAGATCACAAGGTCAGGAGATCGAGACCATCCTGGCTAACAAGGTGAAACCCCGTCTCTACTAAAAATACAAAAATATTAGCCAGGCGTGGTGGCAGGCGCCTGTAGTCCCAGCTACTCAGGAGGCTGAGACAGGAGAATTGCTTGAACCCGGGAGGCGGACCTTGCAGTGAGCCGAGATCACACCACTGCACTCCAGCCTGGGCGACAGAGCAAGACTCTGTTTCAAAAAAATAAAAATAAATAAATAAATAAGAAAAAAAGATTTCACACCAAGAAACATACATGACATTTTAGAACACTAGGCTCAAAAGGATCATCTTTAAAATACTTATACAAAAAAAAAGAGAGAGAAGTAAGAGTGCTAAGGAACTTCTTAAAGGCAACAATAGAAGAAGGAAATTATACATTTAATTCATAATTCTGAGTAAAAATAGCTTCTAAACCCAGCCAAGTGATTGCTCAGTTATCACATCTTCTGTTTGCTGGGTACCATGTTTGATGAAAGGAATCCCAAGACTGATGATAAGTTTCCAAGATAACGATTAGGCAAACACCCCAGGGCGGAGTAGGAGACAACAGAAAAGAATTTTTTAAGAAAGTAAAACTGATAGAATATCTAATGTGATTGTAAGCTCTGAAAAAAGATCTACACAACCGTGAGAGTATTCAGGGTTCCATTAGTAATAATTAAAAACTAAGGATTAACTCTAGGGAAAACGATGTTGAGCAAGAAATAAAAAGTAATCATAATGTACTAAATGTTTCAGTTTTGATTGGTGTCATAATATACACAATGAATCTCAATATAAACAAAATTATGGTACAACCATATTGAAAAGATGGGAAGATGGATGGATAAAAAGTTTATGTGCATGCGACAAAGGATGAAAGAGATAAAACTTCATCTTTCCCACTGAGAAGTTAATGGACAGTGCCTAAAACTGAAAAAGTGCCAATATATTCGCACTGTTTAGAGTACAAAAAAGACCAAAAGAATTGGGTAAGAAAAATGATACAAGCTGACTTTGGGAGGAAGGGGTAAGATTTTTCTTAAATCTATGTGTATGATAGAAAATTTAATTACTATTAAAAAAGTAAATGGAAGCTTTAGAGCAACTATGTCGAACAGAACTGTAATGCAAGCCACATATGTAATTTATAATTTTCTAATAACATTAAAAAGGTAAAAAACAGGTGAAGTTAATGTCAATGATAGTATCTTATTTATCCAAATATATCAAAAATATTATTTCAATATGCAGTTAATATAAAAACTTTCAGTTAAATATTTTAGCCTTCTTTTTTTGGTATGAAGTCTTCAAAACTCAGTATGTGTTTTACACTGAAAAGATATTTCAATTCCAACTAACCCCACTGCAAGTGCTCAATATCCACATGTACCTAGTGGCTACTGTTATTAGATGTGGCAATTCTTTTCCTGTGATCTCATGAAAACTTACGATAGAAGAATTTCACTGATATGAAACTATTTTAGCAGCAATCTACACTATGAAAGCACAGAAGCATCACAGAAAGCATTCATTAAAATTGGTCTAGCTTCCGATTAATAATATAACTATACTTTCTAACCTGAAGAGCCACTAGTCGGCCTTATCATGCAACAACTTCATGGTAGCCAACAGAATATATTCAGTACCCAATTTAGAAAATACCATATACAATTGACCATATACAGACCCACCTATTTGCTCTACCCCACAACCCCTATCAAAATTAACAATCTCTTCTCCTGGAATACTATCCTGTTGTGTCATAAGATTGCCACATCTTTCCAAAGAAACCACAAGACAGGCATTTTGTATTTTATCTTCCTCAGGATACATGGAGGCCCAGACTAAGACAGCAGAAAGAGAGCAGAGGTTAAATAGGCTTCTGTGAGTTGATTGGGAGCTTCACCAGCATCATTAAATTTGTCCAAATGACTTGAACAGGGTCTTGAACAACACTGTGACTTGGCACCCACTTTTGTGCTACATACGATAGGACACCACTATCCTCATGCATCATTTAGAGTACTTAACATACGCTGGACAGTATGCTAGGTGTTTATCTCAATCCTTACAAACAATTCTTGATGCAATATTACTATTAGTACTACTTTGCAGAGAAGAAAATTGAAGTTTGCAAGCATTAATTGCCTTAGATCACCCGTTTTCTGAAAGGCCCTGGAATTAAGAATTACTTTTACATTTTTAAAAGTTATAAAAACAAAGAAGAATGTGCAACAGAGATCATACATGGCCCCAAAAGCCTAAAATATTTACTATCTGGCACTTAACAAAAAAAGTTTACTGACCCTGCACTAGTTTACAGAATTAAATAGTCTGATTCCAAAACAAATCCTCTAAATCAGGGTTTCTCAATCTTGGCATGGTTGACATTTTGGGTTGGATAATTCTTTGTTAGCAGCATCCCTGATCTCTGTCCACTGGATGCCCATAGCAGCACCACCCCCTCATCCCAGTTGTGACAACCAAAAATGTCTCCAGACATTGCCAAATGTACTTTGGGCAGCAAAATCGTCCCCCCACTGAGAATTACCACTCTAAATGGTCTTCAAACTGGGGGATGTGTGCCCCCCAGGACAAATGAAGTCTTCCATGGGACATACACCAACAACATGTGTAATTTTAAGAAAAAGGCTTCCAGATCCTTTACTCCCATGAGTACTTCTCACTAAACTGATCTGCCTGAGAATATGCCCATCGTCCAGTTATCATGCTGGTTTTTATTCCCCAAGATCCTTTCACAATCTTCCACTTTACAAAATAAAGGCATACTTCTCACCCACTTCTATTCTTACTATGGTACACTGCCCCAGGATGGAAAAGCCTCCCTATCAACAAACAATAAGTCGAAGGGCTCAAAGACCCTCCTTTAATTTAGGCACAACTCCCACTATCCATTCCATTAGGACACAGATTTCCAGTAAACTTCTACTCTTAATAATTATTATTCACTAAAATCCATCAAGTTTTTATGCTATTCTAATCAACTATTTATAATAACTCAACCCAAAAGAAAAATTACAACTTACAGAATTAGTTACAGGAAATTTTTAAACTTAGCTTCAATTTATATAACTATTGTTATTAAAGCCATGTATCACAGAGATTAATAAAAAGCTTTCAAGCATAAAAATGCATTACCTTAAGATAATATTCTGTGGGGTGGGGGTGACAAAAATGTAAAATTTTTTTAAAAAGGAAGTGTGTAAAATATAATGTATTTTAAAAATTGATGGTGATGGATATAAAACTACAAAGATATGATACCCCACTGAATACAGTTGAAAGAATGATGTACCAATATTAAAATGTTAATATCAATACCATGTGGGAAACTGCATCCTTTTCAACTAACGCATGATGTAAAATGCTGTAAGTTAACCAAAAGTGTGCAAGAGGGACAGTTTTACAAAAATTATTTGGGGGTTCACAAGCAAATTAAAAGTACTGCTTTAAAAATCACTCACTACTATAATATATAGCAAAGATATAATGGACATGGTCTGTCTCTGGCCCTCAGAAGCACCAAAATTTACTATCTTTTGTTAAGCTCTCTATATGTGTCTGGCACCCTTCTAAGGTTATCCAATCCTCACTCTTGGAGGTTGATATCTGATTTTTAAAATGTTTTACAAATAGTGAGCAGCTTGCCCAAGAAGAGAGCTAGTAAATGATAGATTCAAATCAGTTCATGGATCAGAAGATTATCTGTCAAGAAAATTAAATGAGCTCTCGCCTGTAATCCCAGCTACTGCACAGGCTGAGGCCGGAGGATAGCTTGGGCCCAGAAGTTCAAGGTTGCAGTGAGCTATGACTGCACCACTGCACTCCAACCAGCCTGGGTGACAGAGCAAGACCTTGTCTCTTAAAAAAAAAAAAAAGAAAGAAAGAAAGAAAAGAAAAATGAAAATGAAAATTAGATGAGATGTGTTTGATTCCAAATCTAAAAGTCCTACTATGTTTACAAGTCAGCAGAGTGAGGGAGGGGTGAAGAAAACCCAGAGTGTCCCATCGTAGAAAGTCATGTGGCTTAAATCTTCAATAGGTAGCATTTGAAAGTAGAAGCGAGGCATAATGAAGGAATATAGCTAGAAGCAATATTTACCTTGGGTATACCTTTATTTCTAAGCTTATTTTACATACAGTGTGATGAAAGATTTCCTAAATAATGTGTCAATGGAGGGAACAAGATGGCTACTGAGAAAGAAGAGTGTGCCTGTGTGTAGGGGTGGAGTGGGAGGGCTAATTCCACAGGATTGCTTAATAAACTTCCTTGCTACATCTCCATCTTAAAGAGAAAAAAAGGATACACGAGAGAAGAGCCTGGGTATCTAGAGGTTATATATAAGTCTAATGGTCAATTTCAGTCTAATCTCTGGGGAATCTCAACACAGAAAGAAAAAGGTTTATATTAAAATATCACATTTTTATTTTGTGACTGGGATTTGCTATATCCTCAGTGGTCTCAGAAAATACATTTTACAGAAATAAGGATTGGAGGATGGTGACTTAAAAAAAAGCCTATTCTATTCCTAAGCACAATTAAGTGTCAATCAAGCGTCCTGAAAAGATAAAAACCATTATCACATTATTTCACATTATTTAATTTTCAAAGTTAAGAAGACAAAGTCTTTGAAATGACCATCTGATGTATTAAACAGTACCTACACCAGTGTACAGTCTTCAACAACCAAAATCTGTTCCGATACCAGTAGTTCACCTAAATTCTAATTTTTTAATGTTCTAATAAAACACATTTATTTCAACATAACTACATGTATGTCTGTGTATGTCTTAAAAAATACCCAAGAAAAGGTAAAATTCTGCATTAAAATACCTAGCAATTTAGTTCGATTCCATAAACACTGAAAGAAGTAACACTCTCACTTAACAGTCAACATTACAAGCAGTCTTTAATAATACCGCATTTATCTCCTTAGAGCTAGCACAAGTTGATCTAATGCCTATTTGGCCCTTTACCAAAAAAGCGGAGGGGGCTTTGTCTAATACCTGTATACACCTCCCTCCGTAGCATCCCGCTCATTCTAGCTTCTTAGGGAAACCATAGACAACGACGTTTCAGAGAGTGCCAGAGGTGAAGCCGACCCGAAACCACATTACAGAAAGGCTTCCTGTTTCAAACAGGTCCAATAAAGCCACCAAATTAAGTCTACGATTATAAAGAACTGCGAATCAGAAAATAATTCCATATAGGTGCAGTCTTCTATTACTTTTTTCCCCACTTTCGGAAATTTCAAAGAAAAATTGCTACATTCTTAAATATGAGGCCATTATTTTAAAGGCTGTAACAACCTGCAACGCAAATTCGTTAAATTATGATACAATAAGGCCAACCTCGAGGATCCTCGGTGGACTACTAGTGCACTTCCTTACAATTAGAAAGTGAAAAACTGGGTCAGCCCTACAGTCACGCAATAATGCCGCGTCACGAAACTGCGCATTCCAAGAGAAACTTTTCTCAGGCCCAGAATTAAGTCGGAGGGATCCTCCGCGCAGCTCAATCCCTAGGAAGCATGAAAGAATGTATTGTAAAGAGTAAAATCACGCGCAATCCATCCCAATATAACTGCAGTTGTTCGTGGGCCTTCTTGTAGAGAAAGGCTGCCCAACCTTGACGGGGCCGTGGGCGCTGCGGGAGGGCAAAAGACCACAGAGATCCGCGAAGCCAAAGTAAACAACGGGGTTGGGGCCGCGAGAATGATCAATAGCGATGCTCCGAAAGGACTCCGCGATAGGAAGCGAGCGGGAAGGATTCCCTCCATCCTAACAGTCCATGGGTTAAGAGGCCGAAGCTTCCCTAAATACCACACTCCCGCGAGGGAAGGGACTGAGAACAACTTCTCAAACTATTCTCTCTCGAAATCGCTCCCTTCCTCGAAAGTTCCATCTCTGAGACTCGGATGAGGCCCCCACCCCCTCCGCCCTTGTCCCGTGACCGTCGCCCGCTCAGCCTCCCAGCCGAGTCCGCGGGGCCTGGGGCGCCCACCCCGCCCACCCAGGGGACCGCGCAGGGGTGAACTCCCCCGCACCCGACCTGCGCCTTCCAGACCTCGGGCGCCCCGGCGTCGCCTCGAGAGCTCCCTGCGCGGCCGCCGCGGCACGGGCCAGCTCCCACTCCCCTACACTGGTCGCCGCTGCGCTCGCCGGGTGCCGGTCCCGAGGTTCCCAAGGCCTCGCGCGCGCGCTCGCCGTGGCAACCAAGACGTTCCACGACGCGCGCTCTCGAACGCTTCGCGTCACGCGGCCGCGCGGCCCCGCCCGTCGGCCTCGCTTCCGCCACAGAGCCCGCAGCACGCCGCCGCCTCAGCCTAGGTCACGTGAGTGCCCACGCGCGCGTCTTGCCAGCGGATTCATCACCGGCCTGCTCAGACTAGGTTCTGCCCACTCTGACCTTCTAAATGGTACGTGGGAGGACGTCCGTCCCCTTCGGACCCAAGAGTCACCGTAACACTCTAGAAGGGGAGAAAAGGAGCGAGGGCGGCAGGCGACAGAGAACCTCGCGAGTCAGCGGCTCCACGCAGACCCCCCCAGGCACGGTCCCCTGCGGCCACGTCGGCTGCTCCGCGCCTGCGCAATCTCTTTCTCTCCAGCGAAACCGAGGCCTCCGGAGAGACTAGAAGAGAGTGTGGGCAGTGAGCGCTTGTGGCCGCTAGAGGGAGCGCTGGGCACAGTGCACGAGAGACAATAAAGGCTGATTATCCCCTCAATGTCTCTGCAGCCGGAGCTTTGTGACTTCTGTATCCAGAGCACAGTTAATTTCCAAAAGCCCGCCTGCGCCACGTGTTTTAAGTCTTGGTGTGTGTGTAAAGTCTATATCACTATCATAAAACTGTTAGTTCCTGATTCCAGGATACAAAGAGTAAAATCAAGATGAACATACTGTACCCTTCTTGACAAGTGTTTTTAAATTAGTAAAATATTGTAGATGACAGACTCTTCAATAGGGCTGCCTTAGGGAAAAAAACAGAAAAAAGAAAAAGCAGTATGTACTTGCCCGGAGCATTTAGAACCAGTTTTGTTGTTGTTGTGTTTTTGTTTTGTTTTGAGACAGAGTCTTACTATGTTGCCCAGGCTGGAGTGCAGTGGCATGATCTCGGCTCACTGCAACCTCTGCTTCCCAGGTTCAAGCGATTCTCATGCCTCAGCCTCCAGAGAAGCTGGAATTACAGCTGTGCACCACCACTCCCGTCTAATTTTTTGTATTTTTAGTAGAGACGGGGTTTCGCCATATTGGCCAAGCTGGTCTTGAAAGCTTGACCTCAAGTTAGCCAGGCTGGTCTCGAATTCCTGACCTCAAGCGATCCACCTGCCTCAGTTTCCCAAAGTGCTGGGATTACAGGCGTGAGTCACCGCACCTGGCCTTAGGACCAGTTAAGTGACTCCCTCAAATCTCAGAAAGGTAGCAGTCAGTCATCCCAAAAAGCAAAACCTATTAGGAATATATTAATACAGTGGTTTCAAAATGATTTTGCTCTTATACCCCCAAAGGAGTCCCCAAAGACTATGACTGTATTCTCACTTCCACGTTTTTGGATTGACCATCACAATTTCTCATCTGACTTAAATAGTTACAAAAGAAGCAACTTCTGTTTTATTGTAAATTAACATTTTAAAATAAAAGTTATATAACTTTTAAATGTAGCCAGTGGAATCTAAATACCAATTTAATATCTAAAATCATCAATTTTTAAAACTACATGAACAAGCTTTTAACAGAAGGAAATTTTACATCATTTCTTTTCTTCTTGAACTCATATTTCCGTTCCATATTGTGAAATTGTATGTCAATATTTCTTTAGTCTTGCAAATATTGGCCAGGCTTGGTGGCTCATGCCTGTAGTCCCAGCTACTCCAGAGGCCGAGGCAAGAGAATCGCTTGAGCCCAGGAGTTCGAGACCAGCCTGGGCAACATGACGAAACCCATCCCTACAAAAAAAGCACAAAAATTAGCTGGGCGTGGTGGTACACATCTGTAGTCCCAGTTACTCCAGAGGCTGAGGCAGGAAGATCACCTGAGCTGGGGAGGCAGAGGCTGCAGTGACTGAGATTGTGCCACTGCACCCCAGCCTGGGCAATAGAGCCAGACCCTGTACCCCCTGGCCCCCACCAAAAAAAGAAAGGAAATCTTTTATTGGTCATCTACTCTACTTCTTTACATTTAAAAAGTACATACATTTAAATAGAATTTTTAAAATTTCCAACAGCCATAAAGATGAATGTGTTTAAAACATGTAGAATTTCTATACACAAAATTGTTATATATAGAAAACTCTAAAGAATTTACTACAACACTGTTAGAACTAATAAATGAGTTCATCAAGGATTCAGGACAACAGGTCAACATACAGAAATCAATAGTATTTCTATACACTAGCAATGAACATTTCAAAAATGAAATTAATTCCATTCATAATATTATCAAGAAGAATAAAATACTTAGAAATAAATGTAATAAGTGCAAGACTTGTATGCTGAAGACCATACAACATTGCTGGAAGAACTTAAAGACCTAAATAAATGGAAAGACATCCCATGTTAAAGGGTTGAAAGACTTCATATTGGGAAGATGGCAGTACTTCTCAAATGGACCTCCAGACGCAACACAATCCGTGTCAAGATCCCAAATGACTTTTTTGCAGAATTTTGCAAGCTGATCCTAAAATTCATACAATCCAGGGAAATATAAGGACCCAGAATAGCCACATGCGCACACACACACACATCTTGAAAAAGAAGAATGAAGTTGGAGGACTGACACATTCCAATTTCAAAACTTACTACAAAGCTGCAGGCCAGGCATGGTGGCTCACACCTGTAATCCCAGCACTTTGGGAGGCCGAGGCAGGCGGATCACCTGAGGTCGGGAGTTCAAGACCAGCCCGACCAACATGAAGAAACCCGGTCTCTACTAAAAATACAAAATTACCTGGGCTTGGTGGCACATGCCTGTAATCCCAGCTACCCAGGAGGCTGAGGCAGAAGACTCACTTGAACCCGGGAGGTGGAGGTCACCATGAGCCGAGATTGTGCCATTGACTCCAGACTGGGCAACAAGAGCAAAACTCTATCTCAAACAAACAAACAAAAAACTACAGTAAGTCAGTGTGGTTAATTTTTGTTTTATGAGGTACGATTATGTTCACAGAAGCTTCCACGTATGGTTAAGTTACTGCTAGCCATAGTAGTCTAGTGCTGACTTCTAGGAATATTCGTACTACTGACTGCAGAATTACCTGGCATCCAAACAGAAAGACACTGGCCAGGCACCATATTGCTTTCTGTTTGGGTCCTACAGTGCCCAGTACCAGAAGGATGTGGTAGAAGGAACAAGTAAAGTGAACAGGGCCAGAAGCTCATCGGTAGAAAAGTGTAAGCAAAGGATTTGGTTTGCTCCTCAGTACCTGGTCAAAACCTGTATTAGTGGTCCTTCCAAATTCGATAATTGTGAAATTCTGTGACACTCTTAATACTGAATTATGAAGCTGAACTGAGCTTTCCTAAATTATATTAAAAAGCTAATCTTGATAAACTATGCTAGAGGAAAAACTGAATTATCTGTTATCTCTGTGGAATATGTTGCAAAATCATTTTCATATGAAGAAGCAATGAGCATAGAGCCAAGAAAGGTGGGGGAAAGTATTATGGGCTGTGCCGAGCACCTGAATAATAGAATGATGTTATTTTTCTGGATTTTGTGGTATCTGTAGTATTCGTCAGCTTTTTTGAATTAGTAATTTTTTGATTCACTTTTATTATTTTCCTACAGAAGGCCATTCAAACTGTGTAAGCTGCAAGCATCACAAAACTTGGATCTGCTTAGGCCAAAGGGGTGCTTGAGATTAGCAGAAAATAATTGCGTATATTTGGAAACATGTAAAAAGCCATTTTTAACATTTAATATATCTTATTGAGGTAAAACAAGGCTTGGACTGTCAAATCAGACTGACAAGATTCAGAACTTTCTTTTACCCAGTCACAAGAAAATAATGGCAGTATCCAAAACCACTAACCCAGGTCCCCAGGGCTTCCCCGAATTCCTTAGAACACATTCTGGCTTAGATCTCGCAGGTGAGGTCTCTGAGTAAGCTATGCCGGTGAACACTTACACAGATGGAGCTCTTTCAGTCAGGAACTATCTCCGTTTTATACTGAAATAATTATATGGTGGACACTGACATTTTCCACTGGGCCATTCCATGTATTAATATATCGATCAATTCCGGGTTTATTTACCTTAGGCCATCTAGACAGACCAGGTGTACCCTGCTAAAAAGCATTTCATAGACAAGGACTCCCCATTCTCTTTCCACCAGAATATACCTTGCATGTTTACAAGGAGATTTGATTTGGTCATTTCCACCTGGCCATCTCAGGATAGGAATAATTGGCTAAAAACCAGCTGCTGTCACTTAACTTCTAACTTTTCTCCCCTGTCTTTTTTTCTTACCAGATCCTTCTAAAAAAAATAATTCTCTAAAACTAGTGAATAATTGTGGCTGAGGTCTTTAAATGAAAATTACCATCATACCATTATAGAAGAGAACAATATTTTGAAATCATGGCACTTTTGGGGCTTTTACCCCTGGGTAATGCACCAGAGTAAGATTTAGGGAGCTGTGTATTTCTTGCATAAAGTGGGAGAAGTTTTAGTGTGAAAGGAGGAGTAGGAAAAAAGATACTAGGAAATAGCACATAAAAAATTAAAATCTGGATATTGATTATCTTATCTTATATCCCTGTAAATTTTCTGCATACCTCCAGTGGTATACATACCCCGGTCAAATATTTTTACATCACATACTTGTAGCAGAGAGTCTGGGACCACTAGTTCTAGAATCCAAGAACCCGAGTTTGAAGCCACCTTCATCTCACAGTTGTTGCCACTTAAACACTCTGACCTGTTTTCTCATCTGTAATATGGGGATGTGATAATAGAATCTGCCTCACAGGGTGGTTACCTAAATTAACTGAAGTAACTCATTTAAAGTTGGCACTCAAGCCAGGTGCAGCAGCTCACACCTGTAATCCCACTACTTTAGGAGGCTGAGGCAGAAGGATCACTTGAGACCAGGAGTTCAAGACCACCCTGGGCAACAAACAAGACCTCATCTCTAATTTTGAAAAAAAAAAAGTTTGCACTCAATAAATATTGGTAGTAATACATGAATTTCTTCTCTTCTTGCTGACATTCTTTAATGATTAGCAAAGACCAATTTGGTTCTAAGCAAATCTGTATGTTTTTTAAAGTCTGTCTTCCTTAAGATTGATGAAGTTGTTTTCTCTTGGCAAAGAATTTATTTCACTGTACAAAAAATGGTAAATATGAACACTATTGTAACCCTGTCACAGTGCCATTAATAAAACAGTAGTAGTATACATAGCATTATTTTAATAACGTAAATGTTCTCGGAAGAAAAATCTACTTGTTAATGGACTTTAGGAATGATATATGCCTATTTGGGTTTTAGGCCTGCAATACCCATTATACTTACAAATCCTGGGTGATTATGCTAAAGACTTTTGTGTAGAAGCCTGTAGTTTAGTTAGATGAATGTGCTAAAAGTTTCATCATAAATTATGCTAGATTCAATTTCATTCAGGTTGTCATTTTTTTATTCACATGCTGAAAATATAGTATTTTTTCTTTTCATCTATTATATAATATTGTCAGTGGGTATTAGAAAACCCAGAGAGTATATCACATAATGATGAATATCATTAAAATGAGAAATGTCCAAATTACTTTAGCCATGAATTGAGTTAGATGTCATGGTATCCATCTCATGAAGTGAACTTAGGTTATCACTAATAATATAACCGAATTGCTCCAAGCTCATGTTGAAATCAGTGGGATGACTCGATGTAAACTAAAACTCCTTGTGAGTACATTATGTTGAGGGTTAATGTTTTAATAATGTTCTAAAAGTTGTACATGAGGTAAGGTTTCTGACCTGTGATCTCATTACTTTTTTCTTTCTTGAACTCTACATTATATGAAAAGCATGCATTTGACAAAAGATCAATAATTGTGATGTTCGTAGTAAAGTATAACTTTCCTCTTACAGACCAAATATAGTGGATGATGGGTAATTTATTGATTAAAAATGGAAAACAATTTCTTTAACATTTCTTACTAACCTAATTTGACTTTGTACTAGCTAAATTGTACTTTTTTTATTATGTTATAAATAGGCTAATGGGTTGGCTATCTTATTTTCTATTATATGTGTAACAGAGCGGTGGAGTGGGATTTAAAACCAGACACCAAAATTCTTCTAATAACTGCATTCCTTTAGGAAAATACATTGGTAAGCCACCTAGATTCAAGACAAGTCACCAAGGACACAGGCAAAATCAGACAGATAAATGAGAGAATACTTACACAGCATTTGGTAATACTGTCACTACATTACAAATGAGCAAAGATTTGCACAAGTGGAGTAGGGAATGAGAAGCAGTGAAAACTGAGAAAAGGCCAGGTGTGGTAGCCTCACGCCTATAATCCCAACACGTTGGGAGGCTGAGGTGGGAGGATCAATTGGGCCCAGAAGTTCAAGACCAGACTAGCCTGGGCAACACAGGGAGATCCCGTTTCCAAAAAAAAAAAAAAGAAAATTAGCCAGGCATGGTGGCACACACCTGTAGCTCCAGCTACTTGGGAGGCTGAGGTGGGAGAATCTCTCAAGCCTGGGAGATCGAGGCTACAGTGAGCCATGTTCACATCTCTGCACTCCAGCCTGAGTGACAGAACCAGAACCTGTCTCAAAAATAGAAAATTTAAAAATTGAGAAGAGAGGAAAAGCCAAGTAACATGATAGATTGACAAAAGACTCAGAACGAAATTTCCAAATTTTGCATTTGAGGTTGCTTTTGCTCTTGTGATGTATGAAGCCTACATTTTCTGAATACTTTAGAGCAGTTTGCCAAAAAATGCTGTGTTTTGTCTTGTTTTGTTTTATTTTGCTTTGTCTAGAAATGTAGGAAAAAGGCTCACCATTCATCTTGTTTACATGGTACAGAGCAAGACAAATATGTAAAGAATGAGACGAAGAATGATGCTGAGAGAACCCATGAACTGAGCTCCTTAGGGAAAGGAAAGGCTCAGAGCCAAAGATGTCCTCGAGACTGTAAGCCCCTGGGGAGACCCTTGGACATTTTGAAGAAGGCATTAGATTTTCTATGAGAGGTGGGAATGGAAGCTCAAAGCAAATGTCAATGCCCTCCAGCCAAATACAACCAAGAATACACTGGAGGTTTTTAGCAAACTGGGTTTATTACTTATTGAAGTGAGGGAGAACACACACCATGGGGAGTTAGGAGACATCTCGGTAAAAGGGTGTTAGAAAGGCCCTATTATAGCATTTGGGCTTGTGTTAGGTGATTTTGGTTTGGTATAAGGAACTGGGCTTTGCTCTGGGTTGGGCGCTGTCAGGAATCAGGAATAATTCTATGATCGGGGATTTTAAACCTTATCTAGGAGGGAAGATGAGAGCCACACCAGAACTGTAATTAGGAAAGAAGCAGCAGTCACTCGTATTAGCCAAGACAGGCAGATGTTTGGCCATTTTTTGTGGTTTCGACAACATTCAAATACTCTGTTCAGACATGATTTCAGAGTGGTTGTGTTTTTGTCTTGATCCTTCAGTAGTCACAGAGTGGTCTTGTCTGACATGCATGTTCTGTGAATTGTTTATGTTCAGTTGGGTAACTCCAAGGCCTAGACAGAGGTAACAGTCCAACTCCTGGCAACACCTGGAAAGCTAGGCCTACTCAGATGTCACAGGATGCTTTCTTTCTTTCTCACAGACTTTATGAAGTAGAGTAACCTTAGATGACACTGGGTTAGATCTATTTTATCAGATTGAGGGCTGGTTGATTAAATTCTATTCCCCCCTTTAAACCATGTCATTAAAAAGAAAACCTATGTCATGTTTTAATCAGCCAATTAGTTGATTAACAATAGCTATTTGATGTCCTTTGTAGGTAGAGGACTATAACAAAAGAAGCATAAAGGAGGTTTTTTTCTACATCATAAGATGTTCTACCATGACCATCCCTTCCTTAAAAAAGTAATCTCACGCTGTCCAGGAAAAGGTGAATAACTTAGCAGACCTTGATTGCTTAGACCCTGCACTGTCCCAAGAAAGGCCTGGTCTTCAGGACTGTCCTCTGCACTTGAGGAATATTCTGTTCTGATAAGAATGGTTTTTTTATGCCTTTTGCCTGTGGGAGCTGGATTCTGAGTTGCGGAGGTCAACCCTACAGGCACTGCATGCCTATAAGGTTGATCCCCAATGAAAATCCTGGACACCAAGGCTCAGGTGAGCATCCCTGATTAATAACACTTTGCACATGTTGTCATGCATCATTGCTAAAAGAATTAAGCATGCCTGTGCCACTCCACTGAGAGAGGATATGTTGGAGCTTGCGCCTGTTTTCTCCTGGACTTTTCCTCTGTGCACCTTTTCCCATTGCTAATTTTAATGTATATTCTTTTGCTGTAATAAACCAGAACTGTGGGTATAATTGCTTTCCTAAGTCCTGTGAGTCCTCCTAGTGAACTGTCAATTCTGAGCATGGTCTTGGAGACCCATGATTAATTCTCCAACTGTATGTCTTCTTTACAGCCAATTCTACTCTACGTGGATTTACTTCTTTAATCTTTTTTCACAAGAAAATAAATTTCAGTTTTGGCATACTTTTACTAATAGCTGAAGAGGAAACTAGACCTAGAAACAGAAAATGTAAGTAAAGAAGACAAGGTAAAACTAGAAATGTTTACAACAAAAATCTTGAGAGAGATAAAGTAAGTCTGCTCTTTAGGATTGTATTGATTCATTCATTCATTCAAACAATATTTATTAAGCACCTGCTTTGTATCAGGCAATTGCTTGATAATGGAGTTGCAGTGATCTTTAGAACAGATGTGGGTATGTGGGTTCACAACACATACTTTATGTTTTTGTTGTTGGTTTTCTTTTTTGAGTCAGCACCTTGCTTTGTTGCCAGGCTGGAGTGCAGTGGAACTATCATAGCTCACTAAGGCTTTAAACTCCTGGGCTTAAGTGATCCTCCCGCCTCAGCCTCCTGAGTAACTGGGATTACAGGTATGCACCACCACGCCTAGCTCTACAACATGTATTTTGTATTAAGTTATCATGGCAGAGCTAACTCTATACAATTCTGAGTGCCAGAAAGGAAATGTGGGAAACACCCAAGAGGTCATATCTGTTTTCAATATCCACATAACATAATCTTGCTCTGAAATCAGTGAGGCCTGGAAAGGGACAGTTATTTTCAGTCAAAAAAATAAAGGTTTGGAATATTGGAACAGCACAGAAAATGACATGCCAACATATCTCCTACTATATATGTTACTTGCAACAAAGCAAAGTAAATTTATAAACATCTCATAAAACTGTGAAAGTGTAAAATCATGAGAAGTTTCTAGTAAGTGTAAACCAAAAATAAAATTCTAAGGTTCCCCCCAACCATCTGAATGGACTTTCTTCTCAGCCAGGGCTCTTTTAAAATTTAACCTGAGAGACTGTTTCAGGCCATGATGGGAAGTGGGGGTCAAAACGTGACTCATTATATTAGGTTGGTGCAAAGGTAATTGCAGTTTTTCTCATTAAAGTAATGGCAAAAAAAAAAAAACCACAATTACCTTTGCACTAACGTAATAGCTCCTTGGCATTAACATCAACACAGACTTTAAGTCTGATAATGTGGGGGTTCAGTCAGGCTGGTGGGAAAAAGTTATAGAGAATATACACAAATCCTTTGGGAAGGCCTGAGGGTTTTTACATATAGTACTTAGCTGAAGGCAGCCTTGTCCCCTTAGTTAAATAAATTAGGGTAGAAACAAAGGAATGTGGAGAGTTTACCTAACTAGCTTGTTTACTCATGTGGTCCTAAGACTAACTTTTGATCTACTATGGGTGCTTAATTGCCTTCTACTCCGGAGTCTACAATATCAATTACCCCCTAGTGGTGTTGACTCAAGCCTTTGTCAATTAATCTTTACTGAATAAATACGAGTCTTGCTGGCGAGTCTCGCTGGCTGGTCGAGGCCGTGCTTTACAGCACTCTGCTTGGAGTCTGTAAGCAGCCTGGACGCTCAGCTGGATTGGCAAAGCAGAATAGCTGTATGTCAGTGTACTTTATTCATCCGTCATTGGGTCAGGGTCTGTGGGACAGACCCCCACATGATAAACATTTTACAACCTATTCTTTCTGAAGTCTACCACCTGAAGGCTTCCTTTGCAAATAAGAACTTGGGTCTCCACAATCCTTTGTCTTAATCCAGACAGCCTGCCCTTTCTGTTGATCCCAGGTCTTTAGACAAATTCAACCGTTGACCAGAAAATGTTTAAATTTACCAATAGCCTGGAAGCCCTCCTACTTAAAGTTGTCCCCCCTTTCTGGACCGAACCAATGTATTTCTTAAATGTATTTAATTGATGTCTCATGCCTCCCTAAAATGTATAAAACCAAGCTGCACCTCGACCACCTTGGGCACATGTTCTCAGGACCTCCTGAAGGCTGTGTCACAGACCACGATCACTCATATTTGGCTCAGAATAAATCTCTTCAAATATCTTACAGAGTTTGACTCTTTTTGTCAACATAAGTAAGGGAGGATACATGGAAGTTAGTGTGCATGATTTACTAAATTGAAATTTGTAAAATATTTCATGTGTTATTATTCTGTGTATTAAAAGTGCTTTGTTTTATTTCAAGAAATGTAAAGATAAGCGCTTTTAAAGACAGTTTTAATCATTATCCCTCAAACCTATTTTCCCCACCAATATGTGAATGTCTTAATGTAGAAATTCTTCCTCCACTTGAGAAAGGCAATTGTCCCTTTCCTCATAAAGGCTGCACTTCCTAGGTTCTCAGGGTTGTGGTTGCCGTGGGGGTCCAGGTAACCATCAACTAAGAACCCTCCTTGGAGTGAGGCAGAGCGTGGATGCTCCCGCTCTTACAACCATGGATACCTAATCAGTTTTTTTCAAGGGTGGATGGTTGGCTTTATCTGGGACCTGCTTCCTGAGGAGGCAAGTGCATGAGTGAAACTTTTGTAATTCAAGCCCCTTGCACATTGATGGCTATCACCCATGGGATAGTTTTCTGGGAGTGCAGATTAGACCTGACCAGTCACAAGTCATCTTTGCTGGTACAGAGGCAAGTTGTTGGAAACAGTCATTTTCTTTGAAGAATGTGAAGGTATGGCCTCCTTGGAAAAAGCCCCTGAGGCCCCTGGTAAGGATTCTGCTGAAATTCAGGATTCAGGGGAGAAGAGGAATGTCCTACGCTGTGCAGCCTGCAGCAAGTCACACCCACAGAACTTCTGTTTAAACACTGCTTGTCTTTTTATAAAAGGAACCTATAAGTGGAATGTGAAAGAACCCTTTGGCAAAACAGCAAAGTGGTTAAGAATTATGCATTATTAAAATAATCACTGGTTATGTTCAGGTATTCTCTGTATACTTATAAAAGGTTTTTAAATTCTGTGTAATTGTGGATTACAAGAATAAAGAGACTATCTTTAGTGCTGGTTCAGTGTATCATCAGTCAGACACTAGCCCTTCATGAATAGATTATTTATGGGGGCAGCCAAGAAGAAAAATGTGTGATGAATTGCTGGCAAAATCCACTGAACACCAGGAATTCATTGTTGAACATCCTTGATTGTCTTGGGAGAATTCCCATTCCAGAACAGCTAACACTTTTCTGGCAATATGAAGGTTTTGGATGGAAAGATCGAGGCCCAGAAATTCCAGCTCCAGGACTCTCAGTTCTTGGAGCTGGTTCATCCGAGCCTGATTGCCCAAATGAACTGATATTATAGCTGATTACCAGGAACACAATACTAAACAGATTTAAATGCGTCAGTTCATAAAGTGTTCATAAGCAAAGTCACTATTCATAGAAAAAAAAGAAAACTGCTATTTTATGAGATTTGACAAAAATACGCCAACATTTATATTTTTACAGTTAAAATTTTCAAACGATTCTTCCCAGAAACTCTTGTTTTTTTGTTATTCAATCATATTCATTTTATGAATGGTCTTTATTTCTTAGTCTTTTTTGCATGTTTGGATTTCTAATTGCTGCTGTGTCTTTAAAAAATAAAGCTCTTTTTCGTAAAGCAATACTAACTTGAAAAACCATCATCTCCCTGACACAGCTGCAAAGACTTATTGCTGTCATGACTAATATATGAAGAGGAGAAATGAAAGTTGAATTTACCTATTTTTTTCTCATAGTCCCAGTTTGGCTCGAACAATTGGTACTGTATTACTATTACTGACAAAAAGAAGCTATTGGCCATTTTTAAAACTCTCATTCAGGACACAAGTAGGTCTTGAGAATCCCTGTTTCTTTTAAAAGAGTCAGTTCTGCAATCCAAAATATTTCCTTAGTTTAATTTATATATAGAGAAGTCCCCGTAGTGTCAGATCACAGCATAGCTGAGCATCACTGAACTATATTTAGTCACAAGGTTTGATTATAACAGCAGGGCACTTCTTAAGCAGTCCTGGAGACGTGGAAATTAAAATGCTAAGAAAATCCTATTTTAAGTAGCCCACACAAACTACATATATATTAAGCCTACTTGCCAAGTCTTTAAGTTACTCCATCAGAATAAGTTAAAGGACTTTCGGAATTTGATTAACTTTTTTAGATAAAAAGAGTTCCCATTAACTTTTCTGCAAAATTAAATTGGGGATAAGACTAATAAATATTATTTTGGGGGGCCAAGTGGAAGGTCTTCTGCTGACTATCTTTTATTCATCATTCTGTCTCACCACCTCCCACCCCCAATGAACAAATAAGGTGGCTATGCTTAGATGAAGAAGTAGAAGCTCAGAAAGTTTATGTAATATGTTCCAAACCACAGCAAGTACCAGACAAAGCCCAGGTTCTCAAAGGTTGTTTTCAGAACTGTTATTTTATTGAAATTAACATTTTGTTGAATACCGTATGCTCAGCATGATTAGTTTCCCTATATTGCCTTTAAACTCCTCCCCCACAAAATTATATGGAGTGGGGTTTATTGACATTACATAACACGGTCAAGGTCTTGTGACTAGTAAGTGGTAAAACTGTAATTTAAATTGGAGTCTTTGACTTTAAAACCTTAGCATGTTTTTCTTATACCACAGTGTCTTATTGTTTATCCAATTCCCAAGAGGTAATATACTTTGGAAAAATCTGAAACACCTGAGAAAAAAGAGTAATTTGCCAAGGCTAGAGATGGCCTCTTCAGGTTAGCTCTAAATATAGACATATACTTAATGCCATGGACCATCACATGCAGCTGTTTGAGTCCTAACAGTCTTACCTACTACCTACATGAACTTAGGCAAGTCACTTACCCTCAAAGCTTGTTTCCAACTTGGCTTGTTGAGAAAGCAGTAACAACTTCATAGGATTGTATTTGGGATTAAATAAAATAACGTATGCAAAGCTCTGTACTCCACAAGAGACAGCAGATTGCAGTAGTCAAGAGCACAGATCCTGAAGCCAGCTGTTCAAATTCAGAGTCCAAATTCTGGATCTGCCACTGGCCAGCTTGGTGACCTTGGGCAAGTTTGCTGTATTCATCTGTGTCATCTGTGTCCTCACTGCTAAAACAGGGTAATGATAGTAACTGCTTCATGAGCCAGTATGTATAGGGCATTTAGGATAGTGCCTAGAACACTAAACACTATGTAAGAGGTTGTTAATTAAAAAAAAAAACAAAAACACCTCTTTGAACATAGTAGATGCTGAATTTTATTCTGCAATCACCCAGGTGGATTAAAAATAAATTTTTAGGCTGGGCGCAGTGGCTCATGCCTGTAATCCCGGCACTTTGGGAGGCTGAGGTGGGCAGATCACGAGGTCAGGAGATCGAGACCATCCTGGCTAATACAGTGAAACTCCATCTCTACTAAAATTACAAAAAATTAGCCAGGCATGGTTGCACACGCCTGTAGTCCCAGCTACACAGGAGGCTGAGGCAGCAGAATCGCTTGAACCTGGGAAGTGGAGGTTGCAGTGAGGCAAGATTGTGCCATTGCACTCCAGCCTGGGTGACAGAGCGAGACTCCATCTCAAAAATAAATAAATAAATAAATAAATTTTTAAACTTAAATTTTTGATTTTTGGAGAAAATTCCTGCATTGCCATTAGGGAAACATGTCAAATGAAATCAGCAGTTCTAGAATGATGAATGTTAGAGCTACCCTAGTAAGTTCACTGGATTTGGGGGCAGGAAGATGAGGCAGAGAGGAAGGTGTTAAGAGTGTCTTTCAGATTTGGGGATTAGGTAACTAATCCCCAGATGACACTAGAAGCTATTTCATACTGAGATGGGGAAGAGAAGAATTATGCATATGGGAACAGGAAGAAGTAAAAGAACTAGCATTTGTACCGTCTCCCAAGTACCAGGCATTGTGCTAGGCACTTTGTATACAGAGTAACTCATTTCATTCTCATAACTACCTTTCGGGTTTTACTCTCTCTGTTTTTAGAGATCTGTGAAAATCTTTAAAGGCATGTGTTTTGCCATATATGCAAGTGAATCAACTTGCCAGATAAAAGTTTGCTGCCTAAATATGGTAAGAATTCTTCTTCTCTTGCCCCCTTCCCCCACTAAGCTCTGAATTTTCACATCAATATTTATATTGCTATGTTAGAGTAGGCACTACTTTCACTAGAAAGTGACCCTTTTCTATTCCTGGTAGTTAGTCCTTTAATACCTCCGTAGACAAAGAACCTTTTGAGATGCCATGCAGGCTCTAAAGTTCTGTAATAACTTGGAAATCTGTGATGGTTAGACAACTCTGTCCAGAAATGTCTTGGGAGCTGTCATATTTCTCCAATACTCACATTAGACACAGACATACTATCATGGAGCTAAAATTCATGGTGTAATGATATTGCACATTAACCTCATAATGCTGTCTGTATCAATTTCAACATTAATATAATGTAACTGTTTCCAGGTGGAAGCAAACCAACTTATATACATGTTTTTATTGCAATCTTCTGAAAAATGCATGCCATCTGTATTACCTCAAACTTTTGGGAACAAAATACATTAAACTAAGCAGAACCTCAAATAGTCAAAAGAATCTGTCTTTTTCAGGATATTTCTGAACTCTCTAAAAGAAAACAAGTTTTGAATTATAGAATACATAAATTTTTCAAACACAAGCACCACCAGAGGGAACATTAATATAATTTTTTTCAATTGCTTTGCATCATTCTTTTTTGTTGTTTTTGTTGTTGTTGTTTTTGAGACAGAGTTTCCCTCTTGTTGCCCAGGCTGGAGTGCAATGGTGTGCTCTCAGCTGACTGCAACCTCTGCCTCCTGGGTTCAAGAAATTGTCCCGCCTCAGCCTCCTGAGTAGCTGGGATTACAGGTGCCCACCACCATGCCCAGCTAATTTTGTATTTTTAATAGAGACTGGGTTTTGCCATGTTAGCCAGGCTGGCCTCAAACTCCTGACCTCAGGTGATCCATCTGCATCAGACCCCCAAAGTGCTTACACCATGCCTGGCCCCTTTGCATCACCCTAAAACCACCTTTTCATTCTGATGGATAATTGAAACTGAAAACTTTCTAAACTTTACTAAGCATTTATTGCTACTATTTACATTTTTAATTATACTACAACATTCTTATAGTAAGAAAGCTATTACTGATGACTATTGTAATCTCTATTGATATTTACAATTGATATTTTTGCTCTTTGGTTTTAAGACAAATTCTTGACTGCATGAATATCAATAATAAAAAGATTTTATGCCTGTGTGATGTTTCAAGGTTGTCAGCATGCTGTGCAAAAATTACCTTGAGCAATGCCTAGGATGCTCCATTGTAGGCAGGCATTATTATCACTCCAGTCCTTGTACTAGACCCCAGGCAAACAATACCCATGTCAGCCGGGTGTGGTGGCTCACGCCTGTAATCCCAGCATTTTGGAAGGCTGAGATGGGTGGATCACCTGAGGTCAGGAGTTCGAGACCAGCCTGGGCAACATGGCAAAACCCCGTCTCTACTACAAGTACAAAAATTAGCCGGGCATGGTGGCGCACGCCTGTAATCCCAGCTATTCAGGAGGCTGAGGCAGGAGAATCACTTGACCCCCAGGAGGTGGAGGTTGCAGTGAGCTGCAATTACGCCACTGCACTCCAGCCTAGGTGACAGAGCAAGACTTCCATCTCAAAAAAAAAAAAAAATACCCATGTTATGGAAGAAGAGACAGAGGCTCAGGAGGTGACCAGCTGTGAAGGGGTGTAGCTATACCCAGATCTAAAGAGTCACAGCTGACTACATGTATTCACTACATCTTTGTTAAGCAACTTGTCCAGTAGTGACTCAGTTATTGAAAAAAGTGCATTTCAATATCATGCTCTGAATGAGACATTGCTCTCAGGATGCAGAATCCCTCGTTTCTTTCTCCCGTGTGCTCTGCATGAGGCCACCTGAGAAGATCTGGACTCATGCAGATCTTGAGTAGATCTTGAGTAGGAGGAGCCCTACTCCTCCACCAGGCTAACCCTCAGGGCTTGCTTGGTGCCTAAGATAGCCCACAGCTTGCTGCCCCTCAGCTGCTAGCCCAAAACCAACAGCAAGAAAGCAGACTGTAATGTGGAGGATACTTTTTTTTTAATGAGATTTTGTTCCTAGGAGACTCTAAAAATTAATACCTTATTCCACTGTTCTTTTTGGTTATGTAAGATTATTTTCCAAAATGCTGGCAGTAATTGTCCTCTGTATTAACTAATTTTCTGCTGGTGATTATCAACATGGTGAAAGGCAGAACTGCTAAATCGGGGCTTCCCACTCTTTAACATGCATACACATCCTCTGAATATTTTTTTTTAAAAAAGACAGATTCTGATTCAATAGGTCTAGGATGGCACCTGAGAGGCTGCATTTCTGGAAAGCCCCAAGGGACTGGTCCACAGACCACACTTTGAGTGGCATGGAACGAAAGTATTTCAAACAGTCCTTGTATTTGCCTGACGATCTGTGAGAACAGGATCAGTCTAAAGATTAGTAATGATTCTTTTTTCTGAAAACAATAACAACCAAAATGATTTCTAGTTGATTTTATTTTTCCCTATTTACTTTTTCTAGGAGAGTATGGGAATTAAATGGAATTCTCTTTCCTAGTGTTTGGGAATAAATCAGGTGTTGAGTTAAATAAGCATCTCTCTCTCTCTCTCTCTGTCCCTCTTTTTGTCTGTCTCTCTTTCTTTCTCTCTCTCTCTCTCTGAACTCTAGAGAAATGCTGAGCTGCTGCCTTTTGGTCCTCCCCCTTCTCTGAATTTTCCCATCTACTCTTCTCTGCCTTTGCTTGATCCTTTTTCCCCTATGAAGATTTGGGGTTTTTATTGACCGGAGGCAGATTTTGGCAAGAATGTCCCAGTTATTTTAGCTTGTGCAGTTGGTCACATTCTTGTGAAATTAGCCTGAAATTAGATTACTGCTCAAGATAGCCATGAAATAATATCAGCACTCAGTATTTAATTCTGAATTATCTGGCAACACTGAATCAGCTCTGCCAAAATGGACATGCCTCAGCGTCTCAGCAGTGATAGTGTTGCAGCCTGTTGGTTTTTTTGTTGTTGTTGTTTTTTGTTTTTGTTTTTACCTTTTATTTTGAGACAAATACTATAATAAGATGCACAAATAATAGTTTTAAGTGTACGTCATCCAGCTTTCCTCAAAGATAACACCTTACATAACCATAGTACATTATGAAAATCAGGAAACTAGCATTGGTATGTATTATTAACTAAACTACAGGCCTTATTTTGATTTTACCAGTTTTTACATGCACTCTTTTTTTGGGCTGGGGGACGGTATGCAGTAGTATAAAGTTTTACATATCCATGTATAGATTCATGGAACCACCATCACAATCTTCCTGATTGCTAAAAGTTGGTGTTCTCCAGGATTCTGTCCTGAACGCTATTCTGTTTTCATTCTCCACATTATCCCTGGACCCTCTTATCAGTAATGGTGACTGTAACTATCTTTTCTATTTGGATAATTCTCAAATGTATAACGTTAACCTCTCTTGAGCTCTATACCTCACCATTTCCTGGTCTACTTCTGGACACCCACTGACTATTTTATCTGTACCATGAGCTCCAACATAGCCAAAATTGAACCTGTATTCCTTCATTTTTAAACTAAATAATCTCTATTTGAGGGATTAACACCTTGTGGCCCAAGTCAGAATCCCCAGGGATCATCTTAGAGCTTCCAGTCTCCCTAATCCACCTCCACATAATAAAAACAGCCAACACTGCTAGAGCAGGTACTGTGTGCCGGATACTGTCCCACACCCGCTTGAGGGATCAGCTCACGTTGTTCTGATGGCAATCCCACGCTTTGTCAGAAATGGATCCAAGTTTCATGAAGCCTGAAACTTGTATAGTTTCAGGTCCCATTAACGAAAAAGAACAGAAGATTACAAATATTAGAATTAGGATTTGTCAAGGGAAATATTTGGGCTAGTGCAAGTGAGGGGCCCTGAAAATTGACCTTCACTAAGTTCATAATCTGTCTTTGAGATCAATGCTATTCTTCTTGCCATTTTACAGTGAGACAATCAAGGAACACAAAGTTTGCAAAAGTTGACTTGACCAAGGTCCTCCTGCCACAGGGGCCTCATTACCTCTTGCTGTGTTTTAACAGAGGCCTCCTATGTGACCTCTCTGCTGTCAATCAGCCCCCTTCATCCGTTCTCCACACTGACCCCAGAGGGATCTGCACACGGGGCCATGTCTCTCTCCTGATCCAAAGCTGTCACTGGTTCCTGGTCCCTTTTAGGATAAGAACTAAACTGTTTTGCATGACTCCTTGGCTGTCTCCTCTGACACTGGAGGTTGCATGATGCTGAACTGCTAGGGGCTCCCACCAATGCCCCACACTTCCACTTCCTACTCCTTTCCACGTGTCCTGCTGCTGCCAGGACTGCTCTCCTCCCATCTCCTCTACACACTGCACTCTTTATCATTTTATCCAAAGTAGAAAATGCATTATTGGTTATTTTTAGCTTATAGGAGCAACAGATGGTTAAAGTAAAAAAAAAATTATACAGTGCAAAGAATTAAGTAAAAACTACCAGATCTGTGGCCCCATTTTTTGGGATGAACCACTATTAAGTGTATGGTGTACATACTTTTCATTTTTCCTACTCTGTGTGTATGTGTATGTGTGTTCTAGCCTATAAAATTGGGATATGTTACTATGTTATTATTATTCTTTTTCATTTTTATTAATCTTCCAGACTTTTCTTCAAAATGTTTTTCATTTTGTTTGTTTTTGCAAATATCTTAGATTACTAGGAAAGCCAAGTCTCTCTTCCTGGATTTCTTCTCCTATAAACCGCCTGTTGATACCTACCCACTTCTCTATGGAGCACAGATGAAGGATATTGGTCATGTATGTTGAAATATTTGTCCAACTTTATCCCTAGTTTTTTGACTTTGTAAGGATGAGGAATTTTAATTTGTATATACTTGTAGATGCCTTTAGAACAATGACCATATCTTTTTTTATCTCCATAGCTCCAGCATCTAGCACAACGTCTGCAATGGAACAGGCGAGCTGTGAATATTTGTGGAATGCATGGGTGGACTAAAGACCTATCACCTCACTCTAGAATGCCCAGCATGTTGGAGGTAAGAGCTCATCTTCTGGTCTCTTTACCCCTTCTCATACAGAGCCAATCACCAAATCCTGCAAATTCAACCCTCAAAATGTCTTTACACGTCCCACAGCCACCACCGCTCTGTCAGACTTACCATTTCTCACCTGGATTCCTGCAGTAGCTTCCTCTCTCTGGTCTCTCTAAGCTAATACTTTCTCTATGTGTGACCAGGGTTTTCTAAAACACAATCTGTTCATTTCACTGTCCTGCTTAAAAACCTTGAATGACTCCATAGTGCCTGGAAAAGCAATCTAAATACTTTAGAAAGGAGTTCAAGGCCCTTCATAAAATCTGGTCTGATTTCCCTACTCAGCACCGCCTCTCTTTCTTCACATCTTCTATTCTCCAGCTGTGCCACACTTTATTCAGCTGTTCTGGAACAGACCTTATATTTCACAACTCTGCTTATTACATTCATCTCAAATGTCAGACATTCCATGGAATCTCATCCTGTCTCTCTATCAAAATTATCACACTACTATTACCACCATTAGCGCCACATCCCTTACCTGGTATACCTCCCTGTGTCCTCTACACTTCCTCATTAATTCAAAGATAACTTTATATTTCTCTCCCTATTTCAACTTCCTGCCTCCACAGAAACAGTTTTCTGGTTCAGCAGTTTCAATGAATCAATCAAATATTTGCACATCTGTTATGTGCAAAGTACTGATGCCATTTCTGATACTCAACTCACTTTTCAGTTGAAATTTTGAGTGCAGCTGAGTTCTGAAAAATTATTAGTTTGTAAAAGTCTGAAAATACATGCATTTATAAAAATCTTGGGGGACCTCCTCTTTCGGCTTGGAATACCCCTCCCTCTGTCTCTGTACAGGGGAACTTCTTCCTTCTGTCTTCGCCCTTCCTTCTTGCCTATTAAACTCTCCACTCCTTAAAACCACCCTACGTGTATCTGTGTCGTTTTATTTAAACCGGCATGAGGACCAAGAACCATGGTGTTCCTCCACTCATCAGAGCCGTATCATTTTGATGCATGCGCCAAGAAAGAAAATTCAATCATCAGACTGAAGCAATCAAACTCCAAATGGTGCTGTAAACTGAACCACACATGGACATGCCATTCTTCTAAGGACCCTTAGATCCACCCCAGGAGGAGCGCTAGCTGCTGTTCCCCATTCGATGCCCCTTTTCAGCAGGAAGTAGCCGGAAAGATTCGCCGCCCAAAATCCCCTAACAGCAGTTAGTGTGGCATCTCCACAGCAGGCAGCGGTAGGAAAAGGTGTCCTTGGGAAGTTTTCGGTTTTTAAAGCATCTCCGGAAAAGTTTCTTGTAAAGCCCTGGCTCTTAGAGCCAGGCCAGCAACCTTTGATATGCAAATGCTGGCTATTGGCAACTGGGTCCACCCAAACATGGAGGCCTTCTTGCCCTTTCCCCACATGTTCCTGGCAACATGGCTGCCCCCACATATCCCCACATGAGTAGAAAATCATGGCACCCTGCACTTGCATATTAAAAGGGTAGGGTGGGAGGGCCAGCTTTTTCGCAGTTTACGTGAATGACATGCCTAGTCAAACGAATCCCCTGAGCCCTATGTAAATCAAACACCGCCTCCTCCAGCCTCTGCATATATACCTGGCTGGTATCTGTGGCAAGGTGGGGACCTCCTCTTTTGGCTTTGGAGACCCATCCCTCTGTCTGTGTACAGGGGAGCTTCTTCCTTCTGTCTTCCCCTTTCCTTCTTGCCTATTAAACTCTCCGCTCTTAAAACCATTAAAAAAAAAAAAACTTAAAATAATTAAATTGGGATGAAAAAAGCCTTGTAAGATTCTCTTGGAACAGAAGATCTGAAGCAAACAGGGAGGTAGATGGCAGTGTATTCCCGGTCTTGTTAGCTAAGCAAGTGAGCGGGAAGCAGGGCTTCTATTCACAGGTGATATCTCCTCACTCACTATGTGATGATTCAGTCATCTGGCACAGCGTCCTCTAGTTCAATTAAAATATGTCTGAGTTTTTGGCCTAAATATAGTAATAGACACAAATATTAAACTCATTTTTCCTAAGCTTTTAAAAAATTATATATTCTCAGGATATGACGGATAATCATTTGCCTCTGCAAATGTAAGGCACACAATTTATTTGTGTGTTCTCTATTCTCATTGCAACATGCTTTAGGGCTAAATATAATCAAAAAAAGGATTCAATATACATACATTAATATTAGTAAACCTTTGCCCCTAGTAAAATGATCATGGCTCTAAAACTTTAAGGCTTATCACTTTTCTTTCAAGGAAAGAGTCGGGCATATTTTAAACATGTCAACAAAAAATAAATTCTTTCATTTGCTCATTCCTTTCTCCCTTCCAGCATGTTAAGCACTATATGAGCTGCTGAGGATACAGGAATAAACAACAACACAGGTGTGTCCTCTGCCCAAACCAGGCATAAATGAGCTTCCAAATGAACACAAACAAATCTGGAAGGCTTTTGAGGAAGAAGGACCATTAAAAAAGGTACAGAAAGAATGTATTGAGATCATGTTTATCCATCACTGAAATAAAATACTCTCCACAATTTCAATGATTCTCCAGCCAATATATTATTACCCCTCCTTATTAAAAAAAAATGAAAAAAAACTGCCAATAGAAAGCTGCCTTTCCTAGTAGATTGCATGCAAGTCATACTGTTAGCTAGA